>NC_135963.1:53017289-53311204 GCF_053455715.1 Rhinoraja longicauda
AGATTCCAGCATCTGTTCCTCGTCTTGACAAAATGACCCTGTCTTGTAACTTCAAGTGTGTAGGAAGGACCTGCGGATGCTGATTTAAATCAAAGTTAGACACAAAATGCTGGAATAACTCAGCGGGGGAAAAGGCAGTCTAGGTCTGAAGAAGGGTCTCGACCCGAGACGTCAGCCATTCCTTCTCTCCAGAGATGCTGCCTGACCCGCTGAGTTACTCCAGCACTTTGTGTCGACCTTTGTAACTTCAAGTGATTTACATTTCTGCCCTTCCAGATTTCACAACTCTATCCAGTTTGCACTCTTACTTTCCAAGCAGTATACGGTTGTTGTTTGGCAACTAAAAGCCTTGTTATCTAATTTTGAAGTTAATTTACCAATTAAATTAATTCAACAAATTCATTAGTGTTCTCCTGTGTGGATGTCCACAACATGCTTTGACATTGTTCATTAATTACCCGTGGTACCAAATCAACATCTTGGAAATTAATTATTACACATGTACTACATTTCCCTCATCTATTTTCCTTGTTGTCTCCACAAAGAATTAATTGAAGTTTGTTAAGCAAGACAATATCCTTTAACATCCATGTGTAGGAAGGAACTGCAGATGCTGGTTTATACCAAAGATACTAGAGGAGAAAGATAGACCACTCGACCCTAAAAACCGTAGTAGGTCACGGCGCCATTTTAGTAGGCGGAAACTTGCAGAAACATTTAAAAAGAAACATAACAAAAATCTGAATTGATAGATGAGATATATTCTGCATTTTAATGGTATCATCACACATACTGTTCCACCAAAACATAGAAACATAGAAAATAGGTGCAGGAGTAGGCCATTCGGCCCTTTGAGCCTGCACCGCCATTCAATATGATCATGGCTGATCATCCAACTCAGTATCCCGTACCTGCCTTCTCTCCATACCCCCTGATCCCTTTAGCCACAAGGGCCACATCTAACTCCCTCTTAAATATAGCCAATGAACTGGCCTCAACTACCTTCTGTGGCAGAGAATTCTGATTACACTGCGAGATGCATAACGAACGGCGGGTTTTGCCTACTAAAATGGCGGATGTTACACTTCAGTATAGGCGATTTCAACTGAGTGGTCCATCTTGTTCGTCTAGTATCTTTGGTTTATACCAAAGATAGATACATGCTAGAGTAACTCAGCAGGACAGGCAACATCTCTGGAGAACATGGATGGGTGATGTTTCGGGTAGGGACCCTTCTGTAGTCCTGACTTGTTGAGTTACTGCAGCAGTCTGTGTCTTCTTTTGTAAACCAGCATCTACAGTTCTTTGTTTCTACCCCACAATTCTGTGCTTCACTGTTATTGAACATGGGTGGTGGACTAGTCAGTGTTACATAGACATTATCATGAATAGTTTGAAAAAAGATCATTTAATAATCTGGTCATATTTCACATGTCATAGAGTCACAGAGTGTCATATAGCACGGAAAGAGGCCCTTCGGCCCAACTCCTCCATGCTGACCAAGATGCCCCATCTACGCTAGTTCCATTTGTCTGTGTTTGGCTCATAACCCTCTAAATATTTCCCATCCATGTACCTGTCCAAATGTCTTCTAAATGCCGCATGGCACCTGCCACAACTACCTCCTCTGGCAGCTCATTCCATATGCCCACGGCCCTCTGTGTCAAAAGGTTGCCCCTCCAGTTCCTACTGAGTTCCTACTGGTTCTTTGGTCGGACTTTACTGGACTTTATCTTGCACTAAGCATGTTAATCCCTTTATCATGTATCTGTACACTGTGAATGGCTTGCTTGTAATCTTGTATTATCTATTCGCTGAGTGTTTAGCATGCAACAAAGGCTTTTCACTGTTTCTCGGTACACATAATAAACTAAACTGCTAAATATTGCCTATCTTACCTAAAACCTATGTCCTTTGGTTATTGATTCCCCTAATCTGGGTAAAAGACTCTGTGCTTTTACCCTGTCTGTTCTCAGACCACCCCTCAGCCTCCTACGCTCCTAGGAATAATTGTAGGTGTATTTTCCATGAAATTTCCTGTTCATTTAGCCTAATAGAGTGGAACTATTATGCTGCACATGTAAAAGTTCCAAATATGTTCTTTAAAACATTTCTGCATCTTTAAAAGTTTATTCTCATCTCACTTGCTGGATTTGATTACTTAATTATCAGGAATTTATAGCCATTCAGAACTCTTTTACAAATTGGTTTTAAGTTTCTCTTGTTCTCTAGGAATTTATTATCTCTGCCACATTATTGAGTTCTTTTTCCATAAAATCTATCATTGTTGGATTTCAAGGTTTATCAATCAAACATGTCATTTGAAAAGCCCGTAGCTTAACTGAGTTTAATCATGTTTAATGTAGCATGCCTACCACAAGAGATTGCAGAGACCTGTGGATATAGCCCAGTCCATCACACAATCCCCACCATCGACTCCATCTACACTTCACTCTTCCTTTGGGAAAGCAGGCATAATAATAATAATCACACCAGTCATTCCACCAACAAGCAACCAGTCAGTCCTCCTTCTCCTCCTCCTCCCAGCTCCCAGCTCCTGTCAGACAGAAGATACAAAGGTTTAATGGCGTGTACCACTGGGCTCAAGAACAGCTCCATTTTTAGATTTAGAGATACAGCGCGGAAACAGGCCCTTCGGCCCACCGAGTCCGCGCCGCCCAGCGATCCCCGCACATTAACACTATCCTACACATACTAGGGACAATTTTTTTAAAACGTTTACCCAGTCAATTAACCTACATACCTGTATGTCTTTGGAGTGTGGAAGGAAACCGAAGATCTCGGAGAAAACCCACACAGGTCATGGGGAGAACGTACAGACAGCGCCCGTAGTCAGGATTGATCCTGAGTCTCCGGCGCTGCATTCGCTGTAAGGCAGCAACTCTACCGCTGCGCCACCGTGCCGCCGTGCTCCTTCCCCTCTGTTATCAGACTTCTGAATGGTCATAGAGTGATACAGCCCTTTCAGCCCAACTTGCCCACACCAACCAAGATGTCCCATCTACACTAGTCCCACTTGCCTGCGTTTGACCCGCATCCTTCTAAACCTGTCCTATTCATGTACTTGTCTAAATGTTTCTTAAACGTTGTGATGGTATCTGCCTCACCCACCTCTTCAGGCAGCTCATTCCATACACCCACTCCCCCTTAGTGTAAAAAAGTTATCCCTCAGGTTCCTATTTAATCTTTTCCCCATCTTAAAACTATGTCCTCTGGTTCTCAATTCCCCGACTCTGGACAAGAGACCCTGTGCGTTTACTCAATCTATTCCCCTCACGATTTTGTACACTTCTATAAGATCACCCCTCATCCTCCTGTGCATTTACCCGATGTACACTTCTATAAGATCACCCCTCATCCTCCTGTGCATTTACCCGATGTACACTTCTATAAGATCACCAAGTAGTATAAGAAAATAACTGCAGATGCTGGTACAAATCGAAGGTATTTATTCACAAAATGCTGGAGTAACTCAGCAGGTCAGGCAGCATCTCGGGAGAGAAGGAATGGGTGACGTTTCGGGTCAAAACATTTTTCCTCACCCCTCATCCTCCTGTGCATTTACCCGATCTATTCCTTTCATGTTCCTTCCATAAGTTAGGGCGTTGTCACATTTTTACAACATAACCGCATTTTCCTCTGTATCCTCTCTATATCTTGATACACGTGGCAATAATAAACAAACCCTGGGCCATATGTAAAGGGAATAGATTAGGACAAAGAATTAAGTTGTTATTGAATACTATTAGAAATAAACATATTGAACTGATACTTCACTCTGTGGAGCTGAATTAAACATTGGAGTGCTGTTTCTAAAATGGTGTACAGGTCCACCACTGACCTTTCTGTCATGGGCCTCCTCCAGTGTCATAGTGAGGCCCACCGCAAATTGGAGGAACAGTACCTCATATTTCGCTTGGGCAGCTTGCAGCCCAGCGGTATGAACATTGACTTCTCCAACTTTAGATAGCTCCTGTCCCTCTCTTCCCCTCCACCTTCCCAGATCTCCCTCTATCTTCCTGTCTCCACCTATATCCTTCCTTTGTCGCGCCCCCCTGACATCAGTCTGAAGAAGGGTCTCGACCCGAATCGTCGCTCATTCCTTCTCTCCTGAGATGCTGCCTGACCTGCTGAGTTACTCCAGCATTTTGTGAAATAAATACCTTCGATTTGTACCAGCATCTGCAGTTATTTTCTTACACTTCCAGCAACTGGTGGTTCCACACCTCATTTAATCTGGACAAAATTATGAGAGCACACTTGAAATCCAGAAGTCCCCCCAAAAATGTGACTCCCACCGATTGGTGGGCCAAATTTGCCCCCTGCAGCAGGTGCTCTGGAACACTGGCCAGCAGATCCATTCCCATTGCCGTCTTCCGATGCCGACTTTATGTGCTGGTATCTTGACCCCCCTCCCCCTCCCGGTAGCCTAAGCAGACCGTTCCGGTACCGTTGGAATTCTCCTGGGAGGCCGTGACCTTTGTTGGTCTGGCAAAATGGATAATCCAGAAAGTCTCTGGAACCAAGGATGCCGGAAAGTTGGGGGTGGACCTGTGTCATTTTGTAACCAACGATGGGTGCAGCAAACTTGAGCTGAAACTGGAGCCACAAGGGACTGCAGATGCTGGAATCTTGAGCAAAACAGAAAGTGCTGGAGGAACTCAGTGGGTAAGGCTGCATCTGTGGAGAAGAAGGAGTGTCGCAACCCGAAATGTCCTCTGTCCATTCCCTCCTCAGATACCGCCTAACCCGCTGAGATCCTCCAGCACTTTGTGTTTTGTGTTGGAATTTCAAGATATTTACGGATATGTTCCCTTGCGAAGTGAGTCACAAATATCGCCAAGTTAATCTAATTAATGTATGGCAATCTAATTAAAAGATTTCAGATTGGAGTAATGGCTAAGGATGTTGTTTTGTACTTAGCTTAGAACATTTTTAGTAGCAAGAAATAATTCTGCCCTGACATAAAATAATTTCCACATATCTTTAATTCTGCTAAAGAACAAAACCATAAATGTGTTACTAAAACTTCAGTTTCAGTTTACAAAGTTATCCATCACTCGAAGGATCAGGTTTTAATAAACAAGGCACATTAATTAAAAAAGTAAAAGAGCTCGGCTTATTCAATGTCACATAAAAAATGAATGAAGATTTGTACATCGGCCTGAATTGTTTTCAAATGACAACAGGAATACAGATCAGATTGAAAACTTTAAATAAAATTGTAGACACTGGAAATCTGAAATAAAAACAGAAAATGCTGGGAACTCATAGAACTTAGAAAATAGGTGCAGGAGTATGCCATTCGGCCCCTTGAGCCAACACCACCATTCAATATGATCATGGCCGATCATCCAAAATCAGTTCTCCATTCCTGTTTTCTCCCCATATCCCTTGATTCTGTTAGCCCGAAGAGCTATATCTAACTCTCTCTTGAATACATCGTCAATTGGCCTCCACTGCCTTCTGTGGCAGATAATTCCACAGATTCACATCTCTCTGGGTGAAAAGTTCTTCCTCATCTCAGTCCTAAATGGCTTACCCCTTATTCTTAAAATGGGACGCCTGGTTCAGGCATCCCCCAACGTGTGGAACATGTTTCCTGCATCTAGCCTGTCCAATCCCTTAAGAATTTTATATATTGTTTTATATGTTATTTTATAACTCGAAGCAAGCCGGGCAGCATCTGCGGAAAGAGAAGTAGTTAATAATTCAGGTCCAGCAACCTTCATCAGAATTGACCAGGACAGTTCTCACAAAGGAAAAACTTTGTTGACTACAGAGAGAAGAACCGAGGACCCATGAACTCATTGGTGCGTCGGTGGTGGAGAGAGTCAACACGTTCTCTGAAGAACTGTCCTGGGCCCAGCGCAATGATGCAATCACAAAGATGTCTACACCTCGACTTCCTTAGAAGATTGAGATGATTTGGTATCTCGGAAAATGCTCCATTGAACTACCACAGGCATACGATGGGGAGCCTACTGACTGGTTGCATCAAAGTCTGGCTCAGGAACTCAATAGACAATAGGTGCAGGAGTAGGCCATTCAGCCCTTCGAGCCAGCACCGCCATTCAATGTGATCATGGCTGATCATATGCCCAGGAACAAAGGAGATGACAGAGAATGGTAGACATTGACCTCCTCACCATCAAAGGGAGCTGCAGGATTGAAGGCCTCAAATAGACCGCCAATATCATCGAAGACCCACATTCTCAGCTCACTACGACCATTGGGAAGAAAGTGCAGGAGTCTGGAAACGTGACCTCCTGGTTCAAGAACAACTTCCCAACAGGGAATCAGGGTCTTGAACTGTGTGCACTCCATGGGCCAAAGGGCCTGTTTCCATACTGCATCTTTCAATCAATGAATCAAGGGATCACTGCTGGTCTTTTAATGGATTGATGCTTTCTTTAATGTCTGGAATATGTTTGAAGTACATTTGACCATTTGGTAGTTAGAAACAGAGTTGAAAGTAATATGAAACTAGAAGAAAGAAGCAAAGTTGCCAGCCAAAGTGGAGCAAAATACAAACCCTGGAGTAAGTGATATAAAGATATGTATGGGAAGGAGTATAGGAAAAAAACTGCAGATGCTGGTATAAATCGAAGTTAGACAAAAAATGCTGGAGTAACTCAGCGGGTCAGGCAGCATCTCTGGAGAGAAGGAATGGGTGATTTTTCGGGTGTGAAGAAGGGTCTCGACCCGAAACATCACCCATTCCGTCTCTCCAGAGATACTGCCTGACCCGCTGAGTTACTCCAGCATTTTTTGTCTACTTAAAGGTATGTATGTATATACATATCTCTCTTTTTGACTCTCTCTCTCTATATACGCATTATATATAATGTGTGTATATATATGTGTGTGTATATAGACAATAGACAACAGACAATAGGTGCAGGAGGAGGCCATTCGGCCCTTCGAGCCAGCACCCCCATTCAATGTGATCATGGCTGATCATTCTCAATCAGTACCCCGTTCCTGCCTTCTCCCCATACCCCCGACTCCGCTATCCTTAACAGTTCAACAGTTCAACAGTTCAACAGAGCTTTATTTGTCATTCGGTACCAAGGTACCGAACGAAACTACATAGCAGTCACACACAAAAAAGAACACAAGACACATGACCCCAACACAAACGTCCATCACAGTGACTCCAAACACCCCCTCACTGTGATGGAGGCAACAAAACTTCCACTCTCTTCCCCACGCCCATGGACAGACAGCTCGTCCCCGACCGACCCGCACAGTCCCTGCGGCCGAGTCGCACCGGGCGCTGAAACGTCTCGCGGCCGAGCCGGGTGATGGAAGGCCCCGCGACCGAGCCGTGCGCAGCTAAGTCCCGCGGCCGAGCCGCGCCGGGCGATGTTAGGCCCCGCGGCCGAGCCGCACCGGCTAGAGAGCTCTATCTAGCTCTCTCTTGAATGCATTCAGAGAATTGGCCTCCACTGCCTTCTGAGGCAGAGAATTCCACAGATTCACAACTCTCTGACTGAAAACGTTTGTCCTCATCTCAGTTCTAAATGGCCTACCCCTTATATATATGTGTGTATATGTGTATATGTATATATATACATATATATATATGTATATGTGTGTGTGTGTGTGTGTGTGTGTGTGCGTGTATATATAGAGCGAGAGAGAGAGAGAGAGTCAAAAATAGACAACATCTTGGAGAGGAGTAAGTTAATGTAGGTGGGGATTAATTGGTTTGTATTGAAGTGGATACAACATATTTAAGACTATGCACTGATATGCAAAAATGGATGTGGTGTAATAGAATTTATATAACTAGGTATTTATATTACTAATTCATTTTCTCCGCTGTTTCATCCATGCATTCGTTAGTTAGAAAGTAACTGAAAGTATCACATGCCATCCATGAGTTAAGATGCTCAATGAGTCTACAAGAGGTAGCAGATTTATTGTCTGAACAAAATACAAAGAGCTGGAGGAATTCAGGGGGTCAGGCAGCATTTGTGGAGGGAATCTTACTGTTGACATTCCCTTCTTCAGACTTCTTCAAACTTTTTTCATTCCAGTCTGAAGAAGGGTCCCGACCTGAATTGCCACCTGTCCATTCTCTTGACAGGCAGCATGGTGGCGCTGTGCTAGAGTTGCTGCCTCGCAGTGCCAGGGATCTGGGTTCATATCTGACTATGTGTGCTGTCCATACAGAGTTTTGTACCTTCTCCCTGTGACTTTGTGGGGTTTATCCGGGTGCTCCGGTTTCCTCCCACATTCCAAAGACGGGCGGATTTACAGGTTAATTGGCCTCTGTAAATTCCTCCTTGTGTGTAGGATGCAAAACTGGGATAACGGAACTCGTGTACAGGTGATCATTGGTTGGCGGGGCCTCGGTGGGACAAAGGTCGTGGTTCCATGCTGTATCTCAAAATTATTATGAAAGTAGTAAAGAGGAAAATTACAGGTGATGGTTCAATGTCACTCCCTCTTCTCCCCTCTCCCATCAGGCAAGAGGTGCACAGGTGTGAAAATGCACACCTCCAGATTCAGGGACAGTTTCTTCCCAGCTGTTATCAGGCAACTGAACCATCCTCTTACTAACTAGAGAGCTACAATCTGCCTCATTGGAGGTCTTCGAACTATCTTTAATCAGACTTCACTGGACTTTATCTTGCAGTAAACACGATCCATTTCTCCTGTATCTGTACAATGTGATTGGCTTGATTGCAATGTTCTTAAGTATAGGAGCAGAACAAGACCATTCAGCCCATCAGGTTTTCTCCACCATTCAATCATGGCTGATCTATCTCTCCCTCTCAACCCCATTCTCCTGCCTTCTCCCCATAACCCCTGACACCCATACTAATCAACAATCTATCAATCTTCAGTTTAAAAATATCAATTGACTTGACCTCCACAGCCTTCTGTGGCAATGAATTCCACAGATTCACCAATCTGTGGGAACTCGAAGCAAGTCAGGCAGCATCTGTGGAAAGAGAAATGTCACCCATTCCTTCTCTCCTGAGATGCTGCCTGACCCGCTGAGTTACTCCAGCATTTTGTGTCTACCTTAGTTAATTCATAATTCTGGTCCAGCAACCTTCTGACTAATCTCTAACTAAAGAAATTCCTCCTCATCCCCTTTCTAAAGGTCATAAAGACTTTATCATGTATAGTATTTTCTTCGACTGGATAGCGCGCAACAAAAGCTTTTCATTGTATCTCAGTACACGTGACAATAATAAACTAAAGGTAATCAATGATTTGCTGTACTGTTTCAGGACCATGGATGTCTTGGACAAGAACAACTGCACTAACAGGAAGTGATAGTTCAGTGAAACAAATCAGATCTTGCTACACCTAACCTAGTAAGTGTAGGGTACACGTCAAATTGTTTTTAAAAGATCACATTGAGTCCCCAGTTAGATCTGAAGAACAATAACATGACAGCAAAACAGGGATTAAACTGAAGTGCTTTATGTAGGCTGCAGTTAATTGGATTCTTTCAATGTATCTACCTCTATCCAATTTGAAGACAGAAATGATTCTAAAGTGCCATGTTCAACTAGTTATTTTTGATGAAGACTTCAAGTCAGATGATCAAATGTGACATTTATATTCTCCCACTCAGAATTTTCACATTGCAATTGTTTGTTGCTTCTTATTAGATGCTGCTTCAGTAACATGTTTAATACTATTTAATATTATTGACATCTTCTATATTATATAATACTAAAACTCTGCGTTCGTATGTAGGGATGTATGTGTGTATGTACGGAAGTTTAACTTACAAACCCTACTCCTCCAAGACGGTACACCAAAGCGCTACGATTCTTGTACCGCCGTATTCACAATTAACCTGGGCAACTATTGTAAGTACTTTCGTTCAAATTGAAGCTACCTTTTTAAAGCTAGAGATATTAAAGTTTAAATTTTCATTTCTAACCCTTTTCTTCAAGGGGCTACATTTGTTTCCAAAAGTTTCCAGAAAAGGATTTAGTTTTCAGCAAGGATTTAGTTTTCAGCTTGTGACGGCTACATTGTTTCGAAAAGCTTCCAAGAAGTCTTTTTTGTTATTGCAAGTCAAGTCAAGTCAAGTCAAGTCACTTTTATTTGTATAGCACATTTAAAAACAACCCACGTTGACCAAAGTACTGCACATCTGATTAGGAAAAAAAAAAAAAACATCTTGGAGAGTAAGAGTGGGGCTGGGGGAGGAGAGAATGGGGGGTGTGGGGACGGGCCCAACGGGCCCTCCCCAACGGGCACACTTGGAGAGTAAGGGTGGGGCTGGGGGAGGAGAGAATGGGGGGTGTGGGGACGGGCCCAACGGGCCCTCTTTTCTAGTCTATATACTAAAACTCTCGTTTGTTTGTTTGTTTGTTCCTGAACTGCAGCCAAAACGGCACACGATAGCGCGACAATTTTAGGCCCACCTTACTCACCGTCGTCCCTTTGGTGCTAATGGAAGAAGTTTCATTGAAATCGGTGTTATATTTTTAAAGTTATTCACATTTTAAAGTTTAAATCTATTTCCTAGGGAGGGAGGGGGAGGGGTGGAGGGAGGGAGGGGGGAGGATGGAGGATAAGGGGGGGTTAAGGGGGATGGAATGGGGGGAGGGAGGGGATGGAGTGGAGGGGGAGGGGAGGGTAGAGGGGAAGGGAGAGGGGAGAGGGGAGAGGGGAGAGGGGAGAGGGGAGAGGGTGGGTGGGAGAGGGGAAGAGAGGGTGCTGCACCACTGCAGGAGAGGTTTGGACCCAACGGGTCCACTTGGTCTAGTTATACTTGAAGTGAAAACCATGCTTCTTTTAAAATTTAATTTAATCACATACTTGTTTTTCCACTATGGATCCATTCCGCTTCACTACTATCTGTATTTTTAAATTTAGGTGTAGGTTTATTATTGCCATGTGTACCGAGACACAGTGAAAGGTTTTGTTCTGCATGCCTTCCAAAGCGATCACATAATAATATAATACGTAAATACAATCAAGTCAAACTCAAGTACAATGGGTAGAGCAAAGATAATGTGCCCGCCCTGGATCGCGGGGCTTGGGTTGACCGTCCGGCACGGCCTGAAATAGGCCGCGGGTTTTACTCTGCCCGGCGGGGGCTTCAATGTCGGGAGCCACGACCCCCCCGACGTGGCAAGTTCAACAGCCTGACCGCGGGAGAAGACGGCAGGGGAAGAGAAAAGACATTCTGGCCTTCCATCACAGTGAGGAGGTGACTGGAGGAGACTCACTGTGATGGATGTTTCTTTTTGTTTGGTGTTGGTTTATGATTGTGTGTGTTATTGCTTATTTTTACTGCTTATTTTTATTGGTCTTATTGTTGGACTGTGGGTATTTTTTCATTTCACTGCACATTTATGTGTATGTGACAAATAAATTGACTATTGACTATTGCAAAATCTAATTCTCAGCTTTGTAGCACATCAGTTCGAGAGGCAAAGTCAGTCCGCAATGGGGTAGAGGTGAATCGGACAGTACCCTAGCTTATGGAAGGACCGTTCAGAAGCCTGATAACAGAGGGGAAGAAGCTGTTCCTGAGTCTGGTGGGGCAATCTCACAATTGCTTTCCCATTTCGTCACGACATTCATTCGAGGCAGAGTGCATTGTAGAGTTCTGTATGCATTGCTTATACAGGCCCGTTAAGCTGCTGCAGTTAAGAATTTCACCGTTCCATTATCGATTAAACAATGGTGAGAAGTAAATTCCGTAGTATAAGAGTCAGGAAGTCACGATGCAGCTTTATAATACTTTGCTTAGGCCGCATTTGGAGTATTGCATGCAGTTCTGGTCGCCACATTGCAGGGAGGATGTGCAGGCTTTAGAAAAGGCACAGAGCAGGTTTACCGGAATGACGCTTGGATTAGAGGGCATTAGCTACAGGGAGAGTTTGGACAGATTTGATTTGTTTTCTCTGGAATGCCAGAGGTTCCACAGAGACCTAATTAAAGTATATAAAATTACGAGAGGCATAGATAAGGTAGACAGACAGAACCTTTTTCCCAGAATGTAAATACCAAATACTAGATGAGAGGGGCAAAGTTTAAAGAAGATGTGAATGTGTTTTTTTATATACAGAGAGTGGTGGGTGCCAGGGGTGGTGGTGGAGGCAGATCCGATAGTGGCATTTAAGAGACTTTTGGATGGACGCATGGATATGCAGGGAATGGAGGGATTTGGATCACGTGCAGGCAGACAAGAGTTTGTCTCGGCGTCGTGTTTGGCACAGACATTGTGGGCTGAAGGGCCTGTTCCTGTGCATTGTCCTATCCCTTCCTGCTGCAGAGTGTACTGAGGCTGGATGAGATAGAGATTCTTGTGTTTTTCACTTGGGGAATCTGGGAAATTCGTCAGCTGAGGAAAGGTTTCAAAGGACGAGGTGTGGCGGGAGGTATTGTAGATCAGCACTGGAGAACCTGATGAGCAAACCTCTTCTTGTTGGAAGGAATGCAGCTCATGGAGTCTTGGACAGTTGCGGAGGTTGGGTAAAGAAAAACCAACAAGCGGATTTACGGAGACTCAAGCCACTGGAGATGCTGGTCTTCACAAAAGGACTCAAAATGTTGGAGTAACACAGCAGGCCAGGCAGCATCTCTGGAGAATATGATACAAAAAGGCCATCGGTCAGACTGATCTGAAGAAGGGTCCCGACCAAAATGTTCTCCGGAAATGCTGCTGGACCCGCTGAGTTACTCCAGCACTTTCTGTCTTCTTTTTCTGTGAAGGACCACCTGCAGTTCCTTGTTTCTACAGCCTGGTTTGCCTACATTAAGGGATTAGGCTGCACTGTGGTCTAGCTATTTTGGATGTAACCTGGTTCTTTAAATTTTAGGCTTTAGAGTTACAGCGTGGAAACAGGCCAACAGAATCCACGCCGACCAGCGATCACCTCATACACTAAAACTATCTGCACACCAGGGACAACTTACAATTTACAGAAGCCAATTAACCCACAAACCTGTACATCTTTGGATTGTGGGAGGAAATTGGAGCACCCGGAGAAAACCCACGCGGTCACAGGGAAAGCGTACAAACTCCGTACAGACAGCATCCATAATCAGGATGGGACCCGGGTCTCTGACGCTGCAAGGCAGCGGCTCTACCGCTGTGCCACCGTGCCACCTGATGTCCGATGGCAGATGTGGAAAAGGTTAAGTTCTTACCTAGTATGTATGCTTCTGATAATCCTAGTATAAGAAAATAACTGCAGATGCTGGTACAAATCGAAGGTATTTATTCACAAAATGCTGGAGTAACTCAGCAGGTCAGGCAGCATCTCGGGAGAGAAGGAATGGGTGACGTTTCGGGTTGAGACCTTTCTTCCCCTCCTCCTTCCCAGATCTCTCTCTCTCTTCCTGTCTCCACCTATATCCTTCCTTTGTCCCGCCCCCCCTGACATCAGTCTGAAGAAGGGTCTCGACCCGAAACATCACCCTTTTTCAGACCAGGATAGGGAAATGCTTTGGGCTGGGTCCATTCTTCAGACTGAGTCTGGAGAAACGTCCCGACCTGAAAGGTCACCTATCCATATCCTCCAGTTTTTTTACTGCTGACTGACCCGTTGAGTTACTCCAGTACGTTTAGAAGGCTAAAAACCTGGGATAAGGACATTTGGGGTTGGCTTATACAATGTCAAATCAGAAAGCATGATGATTTACACTTATGAACAATAGTTGCATTTTCTTTCAAATAAGGGAAGTATTTCTTCTAATATATTTCAAAATCTTTCTCTGTCTGATCATATCATATCATATATCATATCATATATATACAGCCGGAAACAGGCCTTTTCGGCCCTCCAAGTCCGTGCCGCCCAGTGATCCCCATACATTAACACTATCCTACACCCACTAGGGACAATTTTTACATTTACCCAGCCAATTAACCTACATACCTTGCATACATCATGACTCTTTAATAAATTAATTGACAGTTTTTTTTCATGCTTTAATATTAAAAATAATTTGTGTCTTTGTAACATTGATGACAACATTCTGGGCCAATATCTTTTTGATAAGGATTTTTATAAGCACCAAAAAGCCTTTTCCAAATATAAAGGAAATTTATTTTGAAGTTTATAGATTTTTTTACACTGATTTCATGATTCAAGGTACAACTTGTGATGAATTATCTGTTATAACTTAGTTAATTACATTAGGTCTATAAATAACTATTAAATCGTTTTTTTCTTTAATGATCCTCCAAACCTATCCATTATAAAAATGTCATTAAATAAAGGTGGCATGATGGTGTAGAGTGGTGGTGAAGAGCAAAATTTAAAATTGTAATCAAAAGTGTGAAGACTGCTTTATTAGTTATCCGCGACAAGCTACCAAATGGTTTTAAAACAAATTATCAAAGGATATATATTTTTAAGGCTTGCGATATACCTGCTTGAATGTCCATAACTCATTCTTTGAATTATCACAGTCATAGAGTCATGCAGCTGGGAAACAGGCCCTTCGGCCCAACATGTCCATGCCGACCAAGGTACCCCATCTACACTCGTCCCACTTGTCCGCGTTTGCTCCACATTCCCGCTAACCATTTCCTATCCATGTACCCTCTGTCCAAATGCCTTTTAAATGTTGTTATGGTTTCTGCCTCAACCACCTCCTTGGGCTGCTCGTTCCACATACCCACCACCCTCTGATGGGATGACCCTCGGATTCCTATTAAATCTTTGGTATCACAAAAAAGCTGGAGTAACTCAGCGGGTCAGGCAGCATCTCTGGAGAGAAGGAATGGGGGACATTTCGGGTCGAGACCCTTCTTCAGACTGAACTATTAAATCTTTCCTCGCTTAAAACTATGCCCTCTGGTGCTTGATTCCTCATGCACTGGGGGGAAAAGAATCTGTACATCTACCCATCTACTCCTTTGAATATAAAGCCACAGTACAGGGTAAGGACTTTGGTTTGGCCTCATTTGGAGTATTGCGTGCAGTTCTGGTCACCCCCTTACAGAAAGGATGTGGATGCTTTGGAGAAGGTGCAGAGGAGGTTTACCTGCATGAGCCAAGAGTGTTTAATTGTATGTACCATAACAGAACAATGAAATTCTGATTTGCAGCAGTATCTCCGTTCTAAATGGCCTACCCCTTATTCTTAAACTGTGGCCCCTTGGGGGAGTCCCGAACCAGGGGCCGCAGTTTAAGAATAAGGGGTAGGCCATTTAGATCGGAGATGAGGAAAAACTTTTTCACTCAGAGAGTTGTGAAGCTGTGGAATTCTCTGCCTCACAAGGCAGTGGAGGCTAATTCTCTGGATGCTTTCAAGAGAGAGTTAGATAGAGCTCTTAATGATAGTGGAGTCAAGGAATATGGGGAGAAGGCAGGAACGGGGTATTGATTGTGGATGATCAGCCATGATCACGGTGAATGGTGGTGCTGGCTTGAAGGGACGAATGGCCTACTCCTGCACTTATTGTCTATTGTCTAACAGGTTTGTAAACCCAGTACTCACTAGATAATATAATAAAAATAAACAAAACTAAAGAAGTTCAAAATTAAAAAAAACCAGTATTATTGCAAAAGAAAAGAAAACACAAAATCCCTAGTGCAATCAGGACTCCAGCGCCTTTTGTGATGTATTTGGATCATCTTGGCATGAAATGGGCGCTCGCAGCAGCTGGATGTAATGTTGGATTTGCATCTTTTCTGTTGGATAATAATAACAATAATAATTTATTTGAAAAAAGGAAAATGTACATTAATTGACATTCAAACAAATGTAAATGTACTCGAGTTAGCCGAGAAGCTAGTTTTCATCGACAGTGCCTTAGCCTGATGTTGTTAGGCATCCTACAAAAGAAATACAATACAAAATGTGCAATAGTTAAAAACATAGTACATTACCATACAAAGCAATACAGTTAATTAAAGTGAGCAGACAAAACCCAAAAAGCAGATGTAGAAATACAGTGTGAGTACGGTCTTAATTTAAAGTTTACATTTTTTAAGTTTAAGTTTTAAAAGTCACGTTCAAGTTGGATAAAACTAGCATCAGTGTTGACATTGTTGATTCTCAATCAGCCATTTCTTGACATTTTTCTGCCTTCTTTACACAAGTCAAGTCAAGTTTATTTGTCACATGCACATACACGATGTGCAGTGAAATGAAAGTGGCAATGCCTGCGGATTGTGCACAAAAAAGAATTACAGTTACAGCATATAAATAAAAGTTAATACAGAGAAGACAAAAATTAGTCCCTGGAGTTATAAAAATTAACAGTCCTGATGGCCTGTGGGAAGAAACTCCATCTTATCCTCTCTGTTTTCACAGCGTGACAGCGGAGGCGTTTGCCTGACCGTAGCAGCTGGAACAGTCCGTTGCTGGGGTGGCAGGGGTCCCTCATAATCTTGCTTGCTCTCGATCTACACCTCCTGATGTATAGGTCCTGCAGGGGGGCGTATAGTTCCCATGGTGCGTTTTGCCGAACGCACTACTCTCTGCAGGGCCATCCTGTCCTGGGCAGAGCTGTTCCCAAACCAGACTGTAATGTTGCCGGACAGGATGCTCTCCACAGCCCCAGAGTAGAAGCAATGAAGGATCCTCAGAGACACTCTGAATTTCCTCAGCTGTCTAAGGTGGTAAAGGCACTGCTTTGCCTTGCCCACCAGTGCGGCAATGTGCGTTGCCCACGTCAGATCCTCTTTGATATGGACTCCCAAGTATTTAAAACTGCTCACCCTATCCACAGTAGACCCATTTATCTCCAGTGGCGTGTACGTCCTTGGATGTTGAGCCCTTCTAAAAAACTGCTGCCTTTGACTAAAGTAGGAGTTCACCAGTTTAGATTAGAGGGACTTTGTTGTGTCAGCACGCAACCAAGACAGGCACAAAGTGCAGGGGCAACTCAGCGGGTAAGTCAGCATCTCTGGAGAAAAAGGATAGGTGACGTTTCAGGTCGGGATACCTCTTCAGACTGTGCTGCGCAGCCTGAATAGATGGAGACACTTAGTATGAGAGTGGGAAGAGAAAGTGCACAGTTTTGGATTAACTCCGCAAGCGTTCAGTACACCATAAGACTAGTTGGGTTGAAATATTAATGATCTAATCTGGTGATAGATCAGAGTTTGAGTTCTCTGCTTCGATTAGACTGATTAACAGCCTCTCTGCTGAGATTTGTGGTGAAAGCATTAAAAGCTAATACCTGCTCTGAGACCCTTTAAACTCTGCCGGGATAATGAATGATGAAATAATTTTGTGGTTACTGTCTTCCAGAAAAAATGCATGTCTGATGCTGGTAATGAACAGTATTGAGCACTAGCCACACTTCACAGCGAGTGTAATCATTCATGCAGCAGGAGATGGAAAAATTGGCATCTTTATGTATTTACTGTAGAAACAAGAAACTACAGATGCTGTTCACAAAAGAAGACACAGAGTGCTGGACTAACTCAGCGGGTCAGGCAGCATCTCTGGAGAAACTGGACAGGTGATGCTTTGGGTTGAAGTGACCCAAAACGTCACCTATACACGTTCGGCTGAAGAAAGATCCTGACCCGAAACGTTGCCTTCGATGTTGCCTGATTCACTGAGTTACTCCATCATTCTGTGTCTTCATATTTATTTATCATTCATTGATATGGGTTTTTAAGCATTTAATGCCCAACACCATCGTCAGTGGAGTGCGTATACCTTGTTGGGCACCGGAATGGCGGGACTGTCATATGTTGAAAGACTGGAGCGACTAGGCTTGTATACACTGGAATTTAGAAGGATGAGAGGGGATCTTATCGAAACGTATAAGATTATTAGGGGGTTGGACTCGTTAGAGGCAGGAAACATGTTCCCAATGTTGGGGGAGTCCAGAACCAGGGACAACAGTTTAAGAATAAGGGGTAGGCCATTTGGAACAGAGATGAGGAAAAACTTTTTCAGTCAGAGAGTTGTGAATCTGTGGAATTCTCTGCCTCAGAGGGCAGTGGAGGCCAATTCTCTGAATGCATTCAAGAGGGAGCTAGATAGAGCTCTTAAGGATAGCAGAGTCAGGGGGTATGGGGAGAAGGCATGAATGGGGTACTGATTGAGAATGATCAGCCATGATCACATTGAATGGCGGTGCTGGCTCGAAGGGCCGAATGGCCTACTCCTGCACCTATTGTCTATTGTCTATTGTCTATTGAAAGCCCAAGAATAATGATGGAGTAACTCAGCAAATCAGGCAGCATTTGTGGAGGGAAGGGATAGGCGAAATCTGTCCATTCACTCCACAGATGCTGCTTGACCCATCCAGCACGTTGTGTTTTGCTGAGGATTCAAGCATCCACAGTTACTTGTATCTCCGGTATTCTGGTTTTATAGCGCACTAAGTATCTCAACCAGTTGGATAGTGGATTTCCCCATCGTCAATTGGATGCCATTAATTCAAATGAATTACTTAGCAAATGGAGTAGTGTAAGAAAATAACTGCAGATGCTGATACAAATCGAAGGTATTTATTTCACAAAATGCTGGAGTAACTCAGCGGGTCAGGCAGCATCTCGGGAGAGAAGGAACGGGTGACGTTTCAGGTCGAGGCAAATGGAAGCACAGTGTTTTGGCACAATTAAGCTGGAGAGAGGGCAGAGAAGATTTACGAGGATGTTGCCAAGACTCAAGGGCCTGAGCTATAGGGAGAGGTTGGACAGGCTGGGACATAACTCCTTGGAGGGTAGGAAGCTGAGGGGTGATCTTATAAAGGTGTATAAAATCATGAGGGAATAGATAGGATGAATTCACAGCCTTTTCCTCCCTTTTTTTGAGTAGGGGGGATCAAGAATCAGAGCCTCTAGATTTTAGTTAAGAGGGGAAAGATTTAACAGGAACCTGAGGAGCAAATCTTTCACACAAAGGGTGGAGAGTATAAGAAAATAACTGCAGATGCTGGTACAAATCGATTTATTCACAAAATGCTGGAGTAACTCAGCAGGTCAGGCAGCATCTCGGGAGAGAAGGAATGGGTGACTGGAGAAGGGTCTCGACCCGAAACGTCACCCATTCCTTCTCTCCCGAGATGCTGCCTGACCTGCTGAGTTACTCCAGCATTTTGTGAATAAAGGGTGGAGAGTATATGGAACGAGCTGCCAGAGAAGTAGTTGAGGCAGGTACTATAACGACATTTAAAACACATTTGCAGAGGCACATGGATAGGAAAGGTTTAGAGGGATATGGTCCAAACACAGGCAGGAGGGATTAGTGTAGATGGAGCATTATGCTTGGCATGGATGAGTTGGGCTGAAGGGCCTGTTTCCGTGCTGTGTGGCACTATGACTCAGGAGTGAGGAACAGAAGCCTCAGGAGCATTTTGAGGTCTTGCTTCTGCCTCTGATTGATGCAGCCTAGTGTTATAATTCCGAGCATCCATGCGATTGCCACTATCTAATCAGACATCACTGGATGCTTCCCCAGGGAGCTACAGATTGCACGATCTAATGACATAAACCACATTTTCTAAATAACTTGTAATGTGTTCAATAGTGGCGTTTAATAGATTTTTAGATTGGCAGGCGCAAAGTGCCAGAGTAACTCATGGGGTCAGACAGCATCCGTGGAGAACACAGACAGGTGGCGTTTCGGGTCGAGACCGTTCCAGTGTTCATTTGATTATATTAATAAGGAGAGCAAGAGGTTAATGTTATAAATCATCAAATGGAGATTATGAAAAATATCCTATCTTTGGTCTATCTTTTGTACTTAATATAATTGTATTTATTTGTTTTTGCATTTATTGCATATATGTTTTTACGCACCGTCAGGATTGGCTATTTTTTAATTTCGTTGTACTCGTTGCAATGACAATAAATGAATATTATTATTATTGAACTTTTAAATCGTGATAACAAAGAGGTGTAAAGGAGTGAACCTCTAATATCTCTCAGTGTCTGTCACCGTGAGCATCTTCTCCCTTTCTGGTGTTTTGCATCCTGTGTGTAAAACCAACCCGCTAAGACCCATTAGCTGCAGATTTGCATGACATTATAAAATTAATGCTGACAATATGCCAGAGGTTGTGAAGAGACCTGATAGAAGTATATAAAATGATGAGAGGCATAGATGGGGTTGACAATCAGAGCTTGACCTACAAGCAACACCTTGAAGCTCTCCGTGCTAAAGTCTCGGCACGGAACAACCTCCTGCGTTGCTTGGCCGGATCGACATGGGGCGCCAGGACATCTACTCTCCGAACCAGTGCACTTGCACTCGTGTACAGCACCGCTGAGTAGGCCGCCCCAGCATGGTGCCGCAGCGCTCATACCAGCAAGCTAGACGCCACCCTCAATGACACCGTGCGGATCATCACTGGCTGCCTACACCCTACTCCCATGGATCTCCTGCCGGTGCTCGCGGGTATCGCACCCGCCGAGCTTCGCAGAGAGTTCTTCACTCAAGGGCAATGTGTGCAAGGCCCCATCTTTTGCAAACAAATCTTTTCATTGTATCTTGCCTTTTAAAGTGCCACTGAAGTATCTGGCTCCATCACTGCCCTTGGCAATGCGTTCCTGGCTCCCCACCACTATCTGTATGAAGAAAACCCATGTCCTGCACATCTCCTTTAATCTTTCCCCCTCTCACTGTATAACTATGCCCTCCAGTGCTGGACATTTCCATCCTGGGGGAAATGCGCCAGATTATTGCAACGGCTTTCTAACTGCTAGTCTAAAGCTATGTAGAAGCACGTACATTTCAGCTCAGCGTACACTGTTTACAGTTTCCATCAGGATCAGCACAGAGTGTACCTTTTACTCCTCATTACTACCCCTGGGGAATATGTTCACTCTGGCAGGAAGCTTCCAACAAAACGCCTTTAACTGCTCGAAGTCAGGCTCGAGCAAAGAGTGGATGTTTTAATCATGTTACTCAGAAGGCAGTGGAGGCCAATTCTCTGAATGCATTCAAGGGAGAGTTATTTAGATAGAGCTCTCAAGGATAGCGGAGTCATGGGGTATGGGGAGAAGGCAGGAACGGGGTACTGATTGAAAATGATCAGCCATGATCACATTGAATGGTGGTGCTGGTTTGAAGGGCCGAATGGCCTACTCCTGCACCTATTGCCTATTGTCTACTCCCCTTCATGCTGTTTAGTACTACAGATTTTATGTTATCATGGAAATTGGCCTTGTCATACAGCGTGCAAACAGGCCCTTCGGCCCAACGTAGCCACGCCGACCAACATGTCCCATCTACGGTCATAAATGATAGGAGCAGAATTAGGCCATTCGGCCCATCAAGTCTACTCCTCCATTCAATCATGGCTGATAGATCTTTCCCCTCTTAACCCCATTCTCCTGCCTTCTCCCCATTACCCCTGACACCTGTAATAATCAAGAATCTATCTATCTCTGCCTTAGAATTATCCACTGACTTGGCCTCCACATCCCTGTGGCAAAGAATTCCACAGATTCACCACCCTCTGACTAAAGAAATGCCTCCTCATCTCCTTCCTAAAGGAATGTCCTTTAATTCTGTGGCTAGGACATTTAGTCCAAGACTTTCCCACTAGTGGAAACATCCTCTCCACATCCACTCTATCCAAGCCTTTCACTATTCAGTAAGTTTCAATGAGGTCTCCCTCATCTAAACTAGTGTCATCTGCCTTCATTTTGATCATATCCCTCTAAACCTATCCTATCCATGTACGTGTCTAAATGTTTCTTAAATGTTGAAATACTACCTGCCTCAACTACCTCCTCTGGCAGCTCGTTCCATATACCCACCACCCTTTGTGTAAAAAAAATGTTACCCTCAGGTCCGTATTAAATCACTCCACCCTCACCTTCAATCTATGTCCTCTGGTTCTCGATTCCCCTACTCTGGGTAAGAGACCCTTTAGCAAGTATCTGATACTTAAAAAACCCCAATTATTGTTCAATTATTTGCAGAACATCGTCTCCTGAAAGAATGTTTTAAAGTTCACCATTCCTAATTGTGTGGTTGGTTGTATAAACTGTTATGATGTGATAAGTCTTGTTCCAAAATGAACAATACATTTCTGAGCAAAGCTTTCACTGGCATTGATTATAGGTACATGATAGGTCCTTCACACCCAACTTGAACAAGATGTTTGAAGGAATAGTCATAGATTCTTTAGTCTTTCGACGTGTAGAGTGGAAACGGGCCCTTCAGCCCATCGAGTCCACCCCGCCCAGCGATCAACCCGTACACTAACATTGTCCTACACATGAGGGACAATTTACAATATTACCAAACCCAATTAACCTACAAACCTGTACGTCTTTGGAATGTGGGAGGAAATGGGAGCAACTGGAGGAAACTCAGGGAAAACGTACAAACTCCATACAGGCAGCAGCCATAGTCAGGATTGAAGCAGGTCTCTGGCGCTGTGAGGCAGCAACTCTACCGCTGTGCCACTGTCCACCAGTGAGTCATGCAATGCAGATACGAGTACTTTGGCCTAACATGATAGCTGGCTCACCGACAGAAGAGGGAGGATTGAGGTAGAAGAGCGATATTCCAGCTGAAGGTCTGACCAGTGGAGTTCCGCAGTGATCTGTGCTGGGACCTCAGTGTTTGTGATAGATATAAATGACTTGAAGGTCAATGTGGTAGGTTGGTTAATAGGTTTATAGATGACACCAGAGGTTGTGAGGAAGGCTGTCAAGGTATACAGCGGGATCTCGATCAGCTACAGTAATGAGCGGAGAAATGGCAGGCGGAGTTTAATGCGAGCAAGTGTTAGGTGTTACACTTTGGGAGGTCGAATATAAGGGGGAAATAAACAAATAATGGCATGGTCATTAACAGCTCTGTTGTACAAAATAATCTTGGGTTCAAGTCCATAAATTCCTGAAGGTGGCAACACCAGTAGATGGAGTGGTAGATAAATGAAACATGAGTAACACTACTGATGGGAACTGGAGTCATGCCAGGTCTATTTTCCTGCCTTGTTCACATAATCTTTCATCCTCCTGCCATCCAAAAATCAATTTCAGCTTTGAATAATGTGGATGATTTGGTGTCAACAGCTCTCTGCGGCCGAGAATGTCAACAATTTGTGATTCACCAGGGCAGAAACGCCGTCTTCAAATACTAACTCCACAATCTGTAACTATGCCCCCTTGTTGTATGCTTGCTCTCAAGAAGGATCATCTTCACAGCAACTACCAGTCATGTCCTGCTGAAGTCTACTTGTCCCGATAATTTTACCTCATTCTTCCAAACTCAAGTCAATGTCGGTGGAAATTGCTAAAGAGAACCAAGACACCCCTTCATTCCAGAAATTAAACTCATTAACCTTATCTGAGCTCAGTCCAGTGTAAGCCTTTACACAGAGGGTGGTGGGTGACTGGAACGCGCTGCCAGGGGTGGCGGTGAAGCAGATACACTATCATCATATCATATCATATCATATATATACAGCCGGAAACAGGCCTTTTCGGCCCTCCAAGTCCGTGCCGCCCAGTGATCCCCGCACATTAACACTATCCTACACCCACTAGGGACAATTTTTACATTTACCCAGCCAATTAACCTACATACCTGTACGTCTTTGGAGTGTGGGAGGAAACCGAAGATCTTGGAGAAAACCCACGCAGGTCACGGGGAGAACGTACAAACTCCTTACAGTGCAGCACCCGTAGTCAGGATCGAACCTGAGTCTCCGGCGCTGCATTCGCTGTAAAGCAGCAACTCTACCGCTGCTGGCGTTTAAGAGACCTTTGGATAGGCACATGGGAATGCAGGGTCATAAGCTCATATGTGATAGGAGTAGAATTAGGCCATTCGGCCCATCAAGTCTACTCTGCCATTCCATCATGGCTGATTTATCTCTCCCACCTAACCCCATTCTCCTGCCTTCTCCCCATAACCTCTGACACCCGCACTAATCAAGAATCTATCTATTCTTGACCGGCGTTAGGCATTATGTTTCAAATGTTTCTTAAACGTTGCGATAGTCCCTGCCCCAACTACCTCCTCCGGCAGCTTGTTCCATCCACCCACCACCCTTTGTGTAAAAAAAAAGTTGCCCCTCAGATTCCTATTAAATCTTCCCCCCCCTTCACCTTATACCCATGTCCACTACATCTTGATTCCCCTATTCTGGGCAAAAGTGTGCGTTTACCCGATCTATTCCTCCCATGATTTTATACACCTCAATAAGATTCAAGATTCAAGATAGCTTTATTTGTCATCCAATATTGGACGAAATTCAGTCACCCACAGTCCAACAATAAAAGCATTAAATAGGCATTAAAATTACACAACCCCAAAAACACACAAAAAAAGAAACATCCATCAAAGAAACATCCATCACAGTGAGTCTCCTCCTGTCCTCTCCTCACTGTGATGGAAGGCCACAATGTCTTTCCCTTCTCCTGCTGTCCTCTCCCGCGGTCAGGTTGTTGTGGTTGCAGGCCGCGCCGGACGGTCCGCAGCGGGCCGAGCCTAAGGCGAGTCCCAGCCGCTCCCGCAGCCTCCGAAGACGGCCGGCTCCGCCGATGATAAGTCCGATCCGGGCGGGCGAACACGCTGCTGCTGCCGCTGTTGCTGCACGTCGGGGCGGTCGTGGCTCCCGACATTGAAGCCCCCGCCCAGCAGAGAAAAATCCCGCGGCATATTTTAGGCCGCGCCGGATGGTGAAATGTCCGCGGCGGGCCGACCCAAGCCCCGTGATCCAGGGCGGGCGAACACGCTGCCGCTGCCGGACCTCCCGATGTCAGCATCCACGCGGCCCGAGCCTAAGGCGAGTCGCAGCCGCTCCCGCAGCCTCCGAGGACGGCCGGCTCCGCTGATGGTAAGTCTGATCCGCGGGCTCTGCGAACCAGAGCCCTGGAGGCCGCCAGCTCCAGGAGTTGGGCCGATGGTAGGCCGCAGCAGGAACGGAGACAACACCCAGAAAACAAAGGTCGGGTCTCCGTTCGGAAGGGACACATATTTACAATTTTACAGTTCCCCCCCTCCCCCCCACATACACACATAGTACACAAACACAAAAACACCACATCACAACTACAATTAAGACAAAAAAACAACAAAAACACAAAGACAAATGGACCGCAGGTAAGCCGCAGCTGCTAGGGCAGCGCCGCCATTTGGAAGCCCTCATCCTCCTGCACTCCAAGGAATAGAGTCCTATCATCCAATACAATCACTCCGTTCTTTTAAATCTCTGGTCTGTTTGGGAATCTATCAGTATCTGAAAAATTATGTTCTGCCCTCTGGTATGTTTCTCTTTGCACTCCCTGTGGTACTTGTGCACGCCTTGATTTTACTCAGGTATGGTATTATCAGATTTAATTGGAAAACATGTAAACAGAAGTTCTTCACTGATAATAACAAACCAATACCAAAACTGATAGCCTCATCACAGGAGAGGTGCAAGGTTGACTATGGTTACGTAGGAAGAACGACGAGGGCACCAACAAAGAACTGCAGATGCTGGTCTGCACAAAAGGACACCGAGTGCTGGAGCATCTCTGGAGAACAGGAATAGGTGACGTTTTGGGTCAGGACCCTTCTTCAGACCCAGATGCCATGGGATTGGAGTTGGGTTTTGTGGACAAAATGCGTTTGAAGAGCTCTTGCATCATAAAATCCTGGGAAAGTTGAAGATCAAGATTAGGGTGGGAGAACATTAAAGGGGTGAGGAGATAGGATCTTAAACTAGTGAGCAGGGCATGGAGATCGGAAAAGCAATTACTTGGCTGGTCTTGGTCTTCACAATATGCAAGTCTGTAAGTTTCTCACACCTAATTACACAGGTTAAAGAAAGAGATTGAAGGGGAACAGGCATCTAACAGGGCGGCACAGTGGTGCAGCAGGTAGAGCCGCTGCCTCACAGCGCCAGAGACCGTGTTCGATCCTGACCTCGGGTGACGTGTGTGTATGGAGTTTGCACGTTCTCCCTGTGACTGCATGGGTTTCCTCCGGGTGCTCCGGTTTCTTCCCTGATCGCAAAGACGTGTGGGTCTGCAGGTTAATTAGTCCTCTGTAAATTGCCCCTGGTGTGTAGGGAGTGGATGAGAAAGTGGGATAACATAGAACTGGCGAGAACAGGTGATTGACGGTCGGCGTGGACTCGGTGAGCCAAAGGGCCTGTTTCCATGCTGTATCTTTCAATTAATTTAATCAATTAAACTTTACTGGAGCAATATCAAGAACTGGTTGACCCTATCAGATATGCAGATGATTTAATACTTTTGGATACACAGGGCTACCCATTTTGGGACAAATCTAGATTATTGTTGCCAAACTACTGATATTAAACATCATTCAAGTAAAAAAAATCGCAAAGTATAACACTTACACAAATTATTTGTCTTTTAATAGCTTGGTATGTTCGTGAATTACCTGAAGATCTACGATTTGGTGCAGTTTGAGTAATTGTATTCCATTGCCACAATTACCATTGTAGAAGTTGCTTGAATTTCGAATAGTTATCATTTGGCAGTGTATAAAATATTCAGCTGAAACTACACTGCAGCTGTGAGTGATTTATATGAACATCTGTTCAAAGAAGATAGAGAATGGCTTGTGACAAGGCAGAATATTTCCTGGGATATTGCTTTCCATTACCTGGAAATGCATTTCAAGCTTCTTATAAGCTAGTTAGATTTTCTGGTAACCATTATTCCACTTCAGATAAATTTGGTTATAAATGATGGCAAAGTAATGACACTTGGAGGCAGCAAATAATGGTTTCCATTTGGATAAAATGGGCCTCGCTGGGTATTCGAACGTCACGTACACCCGAGGTAATCAGTCGCTTGCTTTAAACCTGCAAGGCGTGGAGAGGATGTTTCCACTAGTGGGAGAGTCTAGGACTAGAAGACATAGCCTCAGAATTAAAGGATGTTCCTTTAGGAAGGGGATGCGGAGGAATTTCTTTAGTCAGAGGGTGACGAATCTGTGGAATTCTTTGCCACAAAAGGCTGTAGAGGCCAAGTCAATGGATATTTTTAAGGCAGAGATAGATAGATTCTTGATTAGCACGGGTGTCTGGGGTTATGGGGAGAAGGCAGGAGAATGGGGTTATGAGGGAGAGATGGATCAGCCATGATTGAATGGCAGAGTAGACCTGATGGGACGAATGGCCAAATTCTGCTCCTTTCACTTATGATGTTAAAAACATAGAACATAGACCAGGAGTGTCAAATTCAGTGCGTATAAGATTATGGACACGTTAGAGGCAGAAAACATGTTCCCAATGTTGGGGGAGTCCAGAACCAGGGGCCACAGTTTAAGAATAAGGGGTAGGCCATTTAGAACTGAGATGAGAAAAAACTTTTTCAGTCAGAGAGTTGTGAATCTGTGGAATTCTCTGCCTCAGAAGGCAGTGGAGGCCAATTCTCTGAATGCATTCAAGAGAGAGCTAGATAGAGCTCTTAAGGATAGCGGAGTCAGGGGGTATGGGGAGAAGGCAGGAACGGGGTACTGATTGAGAATGATCAGCCATGATCACATTGAATGGCGGTGCAGCACAGGAACAGGATCTTCGGTCCACAATGTCCGTGTCGAACATGATGCCAAGCTGAACCTATCTCCTCTGTCTGCATCTGATCCATTCCCTGTACAGCTGTGCACCTATCCAAAACCCCCTTAAACACTACTGTCGTATCTGCCTGCACCACCCTTGGCAGCTCATCCCAGGCACCCACCAACCACTGTGTAAAAACCTACCCTGCACATCTACTTTAAACATTCCCCTTCTCATCTTAAAGCCCTGTCTTCTAGTTCCTTTAAACAAACCCCCCCCACACAATTTTCTAAATTGCAGGGAAAGCCATTTAAATTGGTATAATTTCCAAATAGAAACATAGAAACAGAAAATAGGTGCAGGAGTAGGCCATTTGGCCCTTTGAGCCAGCACCGCTATTCAATGTGATCATGGTTGATCATCCAGAATCAGTACCCCATTCCTGCTTTCTCCCCATATCCCTTGATTCCATCAGCCCTAAGAGCTGTATTTCTTTTTGTTTGAGTTTATTCTGGTGAGTCAACATTGCACATCCTCCAAAGCCAATGTTATTCTTTCTACAAAAAGACCCAAAATGGTCTAGGAACTCCCCGGATCAGGCAGCATCCGTGGATAACATGGATACATTGGGTTGATCCTTTCTTTAGACCAGGAGTGTCAAATTCATTTCAGGTAACCTGCTCTCATGTGTCTCAGTCTTTGCTATAACTACAAAGTGTTTCACTTTACGAATTTCGTTTCTTATGAAGCAGATTGTCCAGCAAGCATTACTTTTATGATTGGTATCTAGGCCCTACCTAGAGTGGATGTGGAAATAATGTTTCCAGTAATAGGAGTCTAGGACCAGAGGTCACAGCATCAGAATAAAAGGTCATACATTCAAAATGGAGATGAGGAGGAATGGCTGGTGAATCTGTGGAATTCATTGCTCCAGACAGCGGTGGAAGCCAAGACATTGGGTGTTTTTGAGGCAGAGATTGATAGGTCATGATTAGGTTACAGGGAGAAAGAAGACAATAGAATGTGGTTGAGAGAGAAAATAGATCAGCCATGGTTGAATGGCAAAGTAGACTTGATGGGCTAATTCTGTTCCCCTGTCTTATAGTCTTCCTACAGTGTTTATGTTTTGTCCACAATGGGCTGGCTGGGTGGTTGAACAGCCAAACTGCAGCTACCTGGCATGATGAAAGATGGTCTGTCCATCATCTCACCTGAAGGCCCAGCTCCCCATCCTTCTCCTTGTCCTCCTTCCTTCCCCTCACATCCTCTCCCCTCACCACTCATGTCCTTCTCTACCCTCACCTTCTCCCTCACCTGCACTCTCCCTTCCCTCATCCCCACTTCCTTCCTTCCAACTACACCCCCACTCCCTTCCCTTACTTCATCCTCTCTCTTTCCTTACCTCGTCCCTAAATCCCCTCCCTTCCCTCATCCCTAAACACCATTCCTTCTCTCATCTGCTCCCTTCCTCACCCCCTCCCTTCCTACTTCCTTTCTTTACCACCTACTCCGCACCCTTGACACCCTCTCTTCCCTTCCTCATCCCTAAAAACCCTCCCTTCCCTCATCTGCTCCCCCTCCCCTTCCTTTACCACCACCATTTCCCTTCTCTTCCCTATTCCCGCGTAACTACCAGCACGTCTTCACATCCCACCTAACCTCAACCCAAACCCAGAGCCCCCACCCTGGAGAGCAGCTGAGATTTTGGATCGCTGGCTGCGGCCCCATTCACAGTGCGGCGGCCACTTCCCACCAGCCTCTATCCGCGCACTCACCTGGGTCTCAGGTACACGGTGGCGGCCTCTGTGGTGGCAGCCCAGGCACTTCCACAACAACGCTGAGACTGCCCACCTTCCCCAGCGCCGGCTCCCTCCCGCCCGCTTCACCACATGGCTGGATATGGGCGTAGCTTCCACTCACCCCCGGGAGCTGGGGACTGGGAAGGTGACAGCTGCAGATCGGAGTTGCATTTACCTTCTGCACAAAATTCATATTTCCTGCGAGTTTCAGCGCTCAGGTAGCGCACTCCCTGTGTATAATCTAACAGCGCTTTTTCCTCCAAATCATCCCGCGGGCCGGATTGGACCCCTTCGTGGGCCGGATGCGGCCCGCGGGCCGGTAGTTTGACACCCCTGCTTTAGACTGATTGTGGTGGTGGGGGGGAGAAAGCTGGGAGAGGCAGGGCAAAGCCTGGCGAGTGATAGGTGGATACAGGTGGGCGGATGGTGAACAAAGGCCAGAGTTTAGTTTAGTTTAGAGATACAGCGCGGAACCAGGCCCTGCGGCCCACTGCATCCGTGCCGACCAGCGATCACCCTGTACACTAACACTATCCTACACACTGGGGACAATTTACAATTTTACCAAAGCCAATTAACCTACAAACCTGAACGTCTTTGGAATTATGGGAGGAATCTGGACCATAAGGAGAAAACCCACGTGGTCACGGGGAGAACGTACAAACTCTGTAACAGACAGCACCCGCAGTCAAGATCGAACCCAGGTTTCAGGCACTTTAAGGCAGCAACTCTACTAGGCTGCCCGGATTTTTAAAAAAGGTGTGAGATGATAGAAGATGTGTGAATTGCGAAGCCTGGGGAAGGAAATATAGGTGGAAGGGGAGGGGGGGGGGGGGGGGGGTGGGGAAGGATGCACATCCAAGTGGGACACAGGGAAAGGAGGAGGGGGCAGAGGGTGAGGTTTGTAGGTTAGCTACGTAAAATTGGAGAATTCTATGTTCATACCATTAGGTTGTAAACTACCAAAGCGAAATATGAGGTGGTGTTCCTCTAATTTGCATGTGGCCTCACTCTGGCAAAGGAGGAGGCCCAGGACAGAAAGGTCCGTGTGGGAATGGGTGTCGGAGTTAAAATGGTTAGCAACCGGGAGATCCAGGAGGCCTTGGTGGCCCGGGTGCAAGTGTTTGGCAAATCAGTGTGAAAATGTAGAGTGTGTACAGTGGAGTGTAGTACAGTGGGTACTGCTAAATGATGCACGTCTCATTTACACTTTGTCTTTTCTTTGACTGATGTGTCACCAACAGCTAAGATAAAGCGATGACTATTTTCGAGTTCATCTAAAACAATTGAAGCAGGTTATCGGGGAGGTTTTTCAGATAATACTGCAGAGAGAGAGCTGCATCAAATGTGTTTGGTTATCCAAGTGAAAAATAATCCAGAAAATGTAAACTTATCTCTTGATCTCTTTAGTACTGAGAACCATTTCTAATTCCTTGAATATATTCAATAATTTGGTTTCAGCGGCTTCCTCTGATACAAAACTCCAGAAGTTTTCCATGTTTTGAGGGCGTGCAGCGTAGGTTTACTAGGTTAATTCCCGTAATGGCAGGACTGCCTTATGTTGAAAGACTGGAGCGACTAGGCTTGTATACACTGGAATTTAGAAGGATGAAAGGGGATCTTATCAAAACGTATAAGATTATTAAGGGGTTGGACACGTTAGAGGCAGGAAACATGTTCCCAATGTTGGGGGAGTCCAGAACCAGGGGCCACAGTTTAAGAATAAGGGGTAGGCCATTTAGAACTGAGATGAGGAAAAACCTTTTTCAGTCAGAGAGTTGTGAATCTGTGGAATTCTCTGCCTCAGAAGGCAGTGGAGGCCAATTCTCTGAATGCATTCAAGAGAGAGCTAGATAGAGCTCTTAAGGATAGCGGAGTCAAGGGGTATGGGGAGAAGGCAGGAACGGGGTACTGATTGAGAATGATCAGCCATGATCACATTGAATGGCGGTGCTGGCTCGAAGGGCCGAATGGCCTCCTCCTGCACCTATTGTCTATTGTCTATTGTCTATTGTCCACTCCTGGGAGAAGAAATGTAGAACATTGAACGTAAGCTGGTACAGCACGGAGCAGGCCTTTCGGCCCACAATGTCTGTGCAAACATGATGTCAAGTTAAACTAACCTCATCTGCCTGCATATGATCCATACCCCTCAGAAGATGGACACTAAAAGCTGGAGTAACTCAGCGGGTCAGACAGCATCTCTGGAGAAAAGGAATAGGTGACGTTTTCGGGTCGAGACCCTTCCTCAGAATGATCTGACCCGTTGAGTTACTCCAGCTTTTTGTGTCTATCTTCGATCTAAACCAGCGTCTGTCGTTCCTTCCTCCCCATCCATATCCCTCCATTTCCTCATGCACATCCATGTGCTTGTCCAAAAGCCCCATAAATGCCACTATTGTATCTACCTCCTCCACCATCCCTGGCAGTGCGTTCCAGGCCTCCAAAGCCCTCTGTGTAAGAAACATCCCCCCACCCCCTACCCGACTTCAAGCTGTGCACTCTAGTCTTTAACATGTCCAATATTGGGAATTTCTCCTTATCTCAGTTTTAAATGACAAATTCGTATCCTTAGACTGTGACCTATTGTCGTGTTCTTGCCCAATAATGGGAACATCAATCTCCCAACCAACCTCACTGTGGCCCTTGAACTTTAAAAATCTGCACTTTCTCTGTCGCTGCAACACTAAGACACTGTGGCCCTATATTCTGCAGCCTGGTGTTTTTCTCTTTGCACTACCTGTTGTACGTGTGTGTGTGTGACTTGATTGTACTCGGGTATGGTGTGATTTGACTGGACAGCACACAAAGTTTTTCACTTGATCTCAGCACACATGACAATAATGAACCCGATACCAATACCAACGTGGACCACTAGTTCACATGTTAAAGAAGTAGAATTAGGCCATTTGGCCCATCAAGTTTATTCCACCATTTAATCGTGGCTGATCTCTGCCTCCTCATCCCATTTTCCCGCCTTCTCCCCATAACCCTTGCTACCCGTTCTAATTAAGAACTTGTCTATCTCTGCCTTAAAAATATCCACCGACTTGGCCTCCACAGCCCTCTGTGGCAATGAGTTCCTCAGATTAACTATCCTCTGACTAAAGAAGTTCCTCCTTGCCTCTTTTCTAAATGAGCGCCCTTTAATTCTGAGGCTTTGACCTCTGTTCCTAGACCTTCCTACCAGTGGAAACATCCTTTCCACATCCACTCTATGTATGCTTTTCATTATTCTGTACCTTTCAATGAGGCCCCCCCTCAACCTTCTAAGCTCCAGCGAGTACAGGCCCAGTGCTGCCAAACGCTCATCATATGCTAACCCACTCATTCCTGGAATCACTCTTATCATATATCATATATCATATATATACAGCCGGAAACAGGCCTTTTCGGCCCTCCATTCCGTGCTGCCCAGCGATCCCCGCACATTAACACTATCCTACACCCACTAGGGACAATTTTTACATTTACCCAGCCAATTAACCTACATACCTGTACGTCTTTGGAGTGTGGGAGGAAACCGAAGATCTCGGAGAAAATCCACGCAGGTCACGGGGAGAACGTACAAACTCCTTACAGTGCAGCACCCGTAGTCAGGATCGAACCTGAGTCTCCGGCGCTGCATTCGCTGTAAAGCAGCAACTCTACCGCTGCGCTACCGTGCCGCCCTCTTGTAAACCTCCTCTGAACCCTCTCCAGAGCCAGCACATCCTTCCATAGATATGGGGCCCAAATGTGCTCACAGTACTCCAAATGCGGCCTGACCAGCGTCTTATAGAGCCGAAACGTTGGCCATTCCTTCTCTCCTGAGATGCTGCCTGACCTGCTGAGTTACTCCAGCATTTTGTGAATAAATACCTTCGATTTGTACCAGCATCTGCAGTTATTTTCCTACTCAGCATTAGATCTCTATTTTGTATTCCAGTCCTCTTGGTAAAAAAATGCTAGCATTGAATTTGCCTTCCTTACTACCGATTTGACTTGCAGATTAATTTTTTGGGAGTCCTGCACCAGGTCCCTTTGCAGTTCCGACCAGACATGCCTTATGCAATACAAATGGAAGGAGTCTCTTACCAAATCTTCCTTTACCATCTGTTATCAGGCTCCACACCAAGTGGTAAATTCTTATCCTTAAACTGTGACCTCTTGTCCTGTTCTTGCCCAATAACAAGAAACATCCATCTCCCATCCAACCTCATTGCGGCCCTTGAACTTTAAAAAAAATCTGCATTCTCTCTGTAGCTGTAGCACTAAAACACTGGCCCATCGAGTTTACTCCACCATTCAATCATGGCTGATCCCTGCCTCCTAATCCCATTCATCCATAACTCTTAGGACCATCTGGTAACAAATGACATCTTTTTGTGCAGAAGCAAGGAACTGCAGATGCTGAAGATAGACACAAAATGCTGCAGTATTGCTGGTCAGGCTGAGTTACAGTCCAGCTCCTCTGAACCGTCCATGCAGCTCATAGCAATGGGGTTTGCATTTAAGTCGTGTGTGATCGAGTTATTAATCTCAAAGCACAATAAAGAGCATTGCGTCTCATCTTGTAGATGGCCCAGATATTCCACACCACTACCTCCCCACAGTCTCCAGAGAGAATGAACAGCAAATCCATTTGTTGATTGAATTGTTTGGAAGTTTTCTTGAATTCTGAACAAACAAATTTCCCCTTGAGTGATGACTGCTTCATCTTAAACGCTGCCCCAGATGCAGAAGGAAAATAAATGGTGCTTTTTACAAAGACTTTAGTTTAGTTTTCCGCAGATTGATTTCATTTCTTATCGTTCATCAGAATTTCACTGCACCTACATTGTCCATTTGAGAAAGTTTTGTAAAGTAATGGCAAGTTTAGGCCTTTATGATCTGATAAATGTCAAAAAAATATTTCTGTTTATGTGGTGAATCTTATGATGCCTGAAACATCTCTCATATAATGTTTTGTGAGCTTAAGATTGGTTATTTGGCTTTGTGACTTCTTGGGGAAGAGTTATGGATAAATTCTTCATGATGACCTTATCATTCAATAGGGCTCATAAAAACCTTTTATCCATTGAAATGGCCAGAGAGCCTTTCCAGAGTTGTTTTGTTCTCCATCAATCCAATGCTTGGCTCATTTTCTCTTTCATTATTGAAGTCATAGTTTCTGTCAGAGGCAATAAGCCGGAATGAGCAGGTTTAACAGGATCAGGAGTACCTGCAGACAAAATGGGCAACTTTCAAAGATACCAAATTCAATCAATTGTGCCATTTAAATAAATAAACATTAAAATGGGACGAAAGGGGAAAATAACAGATCTTCACAAATCCCATGAGGGAGAATGAGGATCGCACAGACCGGGCTCCCCACCATCGACTCCACCTGCAGCCAATATAATCAAAGATTTGTCCCACCCTGGTCATTCTTTCTTCTCTCTACTCCCGTCCGGCGGAAGATACTGAAGATTGAAAGCGCGCACCACAAGACTCAGGAACAGCCTTTTCCCCTCAGTTTAGTTTGGTTCCAGTGTAGTTTATTGTCACGTGTACCGAAGTACAGTGAAAAGCTTTTGTTGCATACTATCCAGTCGGCAGAAAGACAATGCATGATCTGTTATCAGGCTTCTGAACGGCCCTTACGTAAGTCAAGTCAAATTTATTTGTCACATACACATACACGATGTGCAGTGAAATGAAAGTGGCAATGCCTGCAGATTGTGCACAAAAAAGAATTACAGTTACAGCATATAAATAAAGTTAATAAGTTACTTTATAAGCTAGATTACCCTAACCTAGGGTACTGTCCGATTCATCTATACCATATTGCGGACATTGGACTTTGTCTATAGATCTGGTGCGCTACAATGCTGAGAACTATATTCTGCAGTCTGTATCTTTCCCTTTGCTCTACCTGGTATACTTGGGTATGAAGATTGTTTTTATGCATGGTATTAACTAATCTGTTTAGATGGCACGCAGAGCAAAACTTTTCACCGTACCTTGGTAAGTGTGACAATAATAATAATAATAAACCTAAAGCTAAATCAATACCAAACCCAATATTACCTGTTCTAAGTTTTCAAAAGACGGTAAAGTGTCAGATCAACTCAGTGGATCAGGCAGCATCTGTGAAGGACATAAATAGACAACGTTTCAGTTTGTAGAAGGGTCCTGACCCAAAATACTACCTGTGCGTGTACTCCAGAGATGCTGCCTGGCCCACTGAGTTACTCCAGGACTTTGTATTCTTTTTTATAAACCAGCATCTGCAATCCATTGAACATTCTCCCTGTGACTGCATGGGTTTTCTCCGGGTGCTCCGGTTTCCTCCCACACTCCAAAGAGGTGCAGGGTTGTAGGTTAATTCGCTTCTGGAAATTGTAAATTGTCCCCCATGCGTGGGATAGTGCTAGAGTACGGGGCGATCGTTGGTCGGCACGGACTTGATGGGCCGAAGGGCCCTTTTCCACGCTGTATTTCTAAAGTCTAAAGAAACGGACAAAAATAATCATCTTGTCATTAACTGCCTCATGGTATGTCATGCCTTTGCTAGATTTGCACTATTAATATGGGTTGATATTTGTGCTGCCACTTAGGGTTAATAATTCTTATTGTAAGACATCTTTTAATGATGTCAATTATTGGTGAGTCATCCAGTCGTCATGGGTGAACAACAGGAATAGTAAAACCATCGTCCAAATATTCCCTATTTTGTAATTGTTCCTTTATCTTTCTCTCTCGTAATTATTATAATTTTTTTCCCACTCATTCTGTGTCTAATTTGTTTCACATTCCACATCTCTCATTTCCTTCCTTCATTGTCTTCCCAAGGTTTCACTGGCAGCAAACGTCCCAGTAATTTCTGGACTGATGAGATGCATCTCTTAAAAAGGCTCGAAGAATCAAAGCAAATATATTCCCACAAAGAGATGATATTTATCAGAGTGCACAGGACAATTAAGCAAACAAATTTGTCAAAGTTGCTGTCTACATATTGAAGAAGTTAATGGAAATATTATGAGCACATTGGAAACATATTTGGTCACATATTTAGAAAGACTCGCAAGTCTCCCATCCATTCTGTGTCAAGTTATATCGATCTTATTTAAAATCGTGAGAGGAATAGATTGCCCAGAGTAGGGGAATCAAGAACCAGAGGCCATAGGGTTAAGGTGGGGGAAAGATTTTATAGGAATCTGAAGGGTAACTTTTTCACACACAGAGTGGTGGGTGTACGGAATCAGCTGCCGGAGAAGGATGTTGAGGCAGGGACTATCGCAACGCTTAAGAAGCAATTAGAGAGATACATGGATAGGACAGGTTTAGAGGGATATGGGCTAAGGTTTTCAAGAGAGAGTTAGATTTAGCTCTTAGGGCTAAGGGAATCAAGGGATATGGGTAAAAAGCCGGAACGGGGTACTGCTTTTGAATGATCGGCCATGATCATATTGAATGGCGGTGCTAACTCGAAGGGCTGAATGGCCTACTCCTGCACCTATTTTCTCTGTTTTTATGGGCCCGACGCAGGCAAGTGGGACTAATATAGATGGGACATGTTGGTCGGTGTGGGGCCAAAGATGGGCCAAAGGGCCTGTTTCCACGCTCTATGACACTATGACTCTATAAAGGCAGGGTGAGGACAATTGTGCAAAATGACAACTTTACAGTTCATTGGTTCAGAAGGGGAAAATGTGACCTTGCTAATCTCTTTGCCATTTTTGGGAAAGTTGTAACAAAGACACAAAAACACCTTACGACATGTTGTACCTTGAATTCCTAAAGGACTTGGGGGATGAAAGGCCAGCAGTAGTGTCATAGAGTTATACAGCACAGAAGCAGGCCCAGCACATCCATGCCAACCAAAATGCCCCATCTAAGCTAATCCCATAGGGCGGCACGGTGGCGCAGCGGTAGAGTTGCTGCCTTACAGCAAATGCAGCGCCGGAGACTCAGGTTCGATCCTGACTACGGGCGCCGTCTGTACGGAGTTTGTACGTTCTCCCCGTGACCTGCGTGGGTTTTCTCCGAGATCTTCGGTTTCCTCCCACACTCCAAAGACGTTCAGGTATGTAGGTTAATTGACTGGGTAAATGTAAAAATTGTCCCTAGTGTGTGTAGGATAGTGTTAATGTGCGGGGATCGCTGGGCGGCGCGGACTCGGTGGGCCGAAAAGGTCTGTTTCCGCGCTGTATCTGAAATATGAAATAATAATATAATAATATTAGATCTTTCCCCTCTCATCTTGAACCTTTTTCCATGGTTCTCGATTCCCCCACTCTGGGGAAAAGACCCTATCTATTCCACTCATGATTTTATACCTCTATATGATCACCCTCATCCTCCTGCACTGCAAAGAATAAAGTCCCTGCCTGCTCAACCTCTCCCTATAGCTCAGGTCCTGGCAAGATCCTCAGAAATCTTTTCTGCACTCTTTCCAGTTTAAAGACATTCTTCCTGCAGCATAGTTATGGTTAAATCCTGGCATTTAGCAAGGACAGATCGGGTGACTGTAGGAACACCCTGAGATCAGGGCTATTATCCCAGCTCGATTAGAATTCCCACTGCTTCAGACTTCCCAGACTGATGAAGGGTCCCGACTCGATAACTCACCCATCCTTTTTCACCAGAGATGCTGCCTGACCCGCTTAGCTACTCCAGCACTTTGCGTCTATCTTTGGTATAAATCAGCACCTGCAGTTCCAAGTGTCTACGTTCTATAGTTAGTCGGTTGTAGTGTTCAAGTGGCTGACGGGTGCTGGAAAAAAAGTTGCATTTCATCTTTTTATAATCAGCTCATTTTTTTGTCGAATTTTTGTCTCGATGGACTCACGGTAAAGAGTTGTAATTCGCCTGGTTGATGCAGAGTGAAACATCCTTGGATTTTGAATGATCAGCCATGATCACAATGAATGGCGGTGCTGGCTCGAAGGGCCTAATTGACTTTTGTTTCTTATCACACAGAGGAAGCTCACCCGAGCACCAGCATGAGGTTCTCTTTTTCTCATTAACTTTCACTTGTACAGCCTTTTATGGATGACAATTCCAATTTTGTGTTGTTGTGCGGCCCCTACTGAGAACCCGCTAAACTCATTACTTTTAATACCTTGCAGCTGGCAAAAGACATTTTCATCCCATCGTCTTGAACTAAACCAGAATCTAATCTAGTTTATGGTGTTGCGTGGTGCTCTGGTTAATTGTTAGTGACACATCCAATGATCATCGTACCAACAACTAGAGAGCAGTCCGGAATTACTATCTACCTCATTGGAGAGCCTCGGACTATTTTTGATTGGACTATTTTGCACTAAACGTTATTCCCATTATTCCCACTGAGGATGGCTCGATTGTAATAATGTACTAGACCAAGTGGACCTGTTGGGCCCAAACCTCTCCTGCATTGGTGCAGCATCCTCTCCTCCCCCACTCCCCCCCTCCCCCCTCCCCTCCCTCCCTCCCCCTCCCCCTCCCCCTCCCCCTCACCCTCACCCTCTCCCCACCTCCCCCCTCCCCCCTCCCTCCCCCCACCTCCCCCTCCCCCCTCCCTCCCCCTCCCTCCTCCCCCTCCCCCCTCCCTCCCCCTCCCTCCTCCCCCTCCCCCTCTCCCCCTCCCTCCCCCCACTCCCACCTCCCCCCTCTCCCCCCTCCCCCCCCTCTCCCCCCTCCCCCTCTCCCCCCTCCCTCCCCCCTCCGGACCTTACAGACAATGTATTTGCCCACTGTGTTCTATCAGTGCATACACCTGAATATTGTTTACATAGATGTAGAGCAATAATGCAGTGCAAACATTAGTAACATAATGGTGTCAGCTGCTAAAAAGGCAAATCAAAACATCTGCCTTCAATTTATTGAAGTACATCAAAGTGAGTGGTGCTTTTAAAGAGATATTGTAAAAATCGCAGTCACAGAACCTAATTATCTCATGAACATATTTCGCTCTAATGCCCGTGAACATTGTGTGGGCTGCTGCTTATTAACAGTGTATTAGAAAACCAAAGACTAATGTTAGTTAGCACAAGTCCACAGAGCTGGAACAATAAATAAAGGTGCAGATGGTTGAAAAGTAAAGATAAGATTAGATTTAGTTTAGTAGTCTAGTTTATTATTATTATTATTATTTCCATGTGGACTGAGGTACAGTGAAATGCTGTTTGTTGAGTGCTACCAGTCAGCAGAAAGGCTGTACACGATTACAATCAAGCTGTCCAGAGTGGACAGATACAGGATAAAGGGAATCATGTTTTGTGCAAGATAATGTCTGATCAAGTCCAATTAAAGATGATTTAAAAGTCTCCAATAAGGTAGATGGGAGGTCAGGATCGTACTCATAAGATCATAAGTAGTAGGAGTAGTATTAGGCCTTTCGGCCCATCAAGTCTACTCTGCCATTCAACCATGGCTGATCAGTCTTTCCCTCCTAACCCCATTCTCCTGACTTCTCCCCATAGCCTCTTGCACCTGTACTAATCAAGGATCTATCTATCTCTGCCATAAATATATCCACTGACTTTGCCTCCACACCCTCTGTGGCAAAGAATTCCACAGATTCACCACCCTTTGACTAAAGAAATTCCTCCTCATCTCCTTCCTAAAAGAACGTCCTTTAATTCAGAAGCTATGAGACCCAGACTCTCCCACTCATGGAAACATCTTCTCCACATCCACTCTATCCAAGCATTTTACTAATCTGTACGTTTCAATGAGGTCCCCCCTCATTCTTCTAAACTCCGAGTTCTTCTAGGCCGAGTGCCGTCAAATGCTCATCATATGTACTCTAGTTGGTGATAGGATGGTTCAGTTGCCTGGTAACAAGAAACTGTTCCTGAATCTGGAGGTATGCATTTAAACACTTCTGTACCTCTTGTCTGTTGGGAGAGGGAGTGACTGGGGTGAGAATCGTCCTCGGTTATGTGTTTAAACGATTCAACTCGATGGGTCTTCTGGGATATTCTCATGTAAAATATATCTGTGAAAATCCATAATCATTACGCATCATCCCAGCACTGATTCAGCTCAGAAGGAGGCCGAGCCAGTTCATTGTCAACTCCTCGTGGTCCCGACCTGAAACCGCACCTGTCCATGTTACCCTGAGATGCTGCCTGACCCGCTGAGTTACTCCAGCGCTTTGAGTCCTATTTGGTAGACCTGCATCTGTAGTTCCTTGACTCTCCAGTTAGTCCCATTCTTGACGGCTTTAGTTTAGTTTAGATATACAGCATGGAAACAGGCCCATCATCCCCCCCCCACCCCAGGGCCGTCTTAACGCATGGGCCTGATGGGCACTTGCCCGGGGCCCCACGAGCATAGGGGCCCCATGCTGATCTGTGTATGTTAAGTGACTTGCAATAAATAAATACTACTTTAAAAATGTAGGTTCAATAAGTGCTTTTTTCGCAACATTTTCGGTCCCTAAGTGCTTCTCACAGCGATCTGTTTCGCAACAATTAGCTCCCTAAGTGCTTTGCTTTTCCATCCCCAAGTGCCTCTCACAGCAATCTGTAAGTGCTTTTCGCAACAATGTAGCACCCTAAGTCCATCGCTAAGTGCTTTTCGGTAAGTGCTTTTCGCCGGCACGACAGGGGGGGGGGGGGGCTGGTAGGGAAAGGGGGATGGGGGAGAGTAACGGTAGGGGCCCCAGTACACTGCTTTGCCCGGGGGCCCATAATGCTGTAAAAACGGCCCTGCCCCGCCCCCCCCCGAGTCCACGCTGACCATCGATCACCCGTTCACACTGGTTCTACGTTATCCCACATTCTCATCCACTCCACGCACTCTAGGGGACAATATACAGAGGCTGATTAATCTTCAAACCTGCACGTCTTTGGGATGTGGGAGGAAACCGGAGCATCCGGAGGAAACCCACGCAATCGCAGGGAGAACGTGCAAACTCCACATCGACAGCACCCAAGATCAGGATCAAACCCGAGTCTCTGGTGTTGTTAGGCAGCAGCTCTAAAACGCCACTGATCACATCTGCCTCCAACACCATCCCTGTTCCAGCAACCCACCACCCTCTGTGTAAATAAACCTAGCCAGCACATCTCCTTTAAACTTTGCCCCCCTCATCTTCAAACTATTCCCTCTAGTCTTTGATATTTTCACCCTGGGGGAAAAGGCTCTGACTGCTTATCCTGTGTGTGCTTCTCAGAATATTATATACTTATATAACGTTCCCCTCAATTTAGCTATAATATATGATTGAGTCAAACATCTCCTATTAATCCATGTCTCATAAATGAACATTAAGTACAGTATAACAAGGGCCAACTTACACCGATCAGCCAAAACATCATGACCACTGACAGGCGAAGTGAATAACATTGGTTATCTTGTTACAATGGCACCTGTCAAGGGGTGGGATATATTAGGCAGCAAGTGAACAGTCAGTTCTTGAAGTTGATGTGTTGGATGCAGGAGAAATGGGCAGGAGTAAAGACCTGAGCGACTTTGACAAGGGCCAAATTGTTATGGCCAGACGACTGGGTCAGAGCATCTCTGAAACGGCAAGGCTTGTGGGGTGCTCCCGGTCAGCAGTGGTGAGTACCTACCGACAATGGTCCGAGGAGGGACAAACCACAAACCGGCGACAGACAGGGTGTTGGGCGCCCAAGGCTCATCGATGCGCGAGGGCAACGAAGGCTATCCCGTCTGGTTCGAACCGACTGTGGGAAGACAACAAGTTGTCAAGGAGGGAGTGTGATGCTCTGGGCAATGTTCTGCTGGGAAACCCTGGGTCCGGCCATTCATGTGGACGTCAATGTGACACGTGTCACCTACCTAAACATCGTTGCAGACCAGGCACACCCCTTCATGGCAATGGCATTCCCTGATGGCAGTGGCCTCTTTCAGCAGGATAATGCGCCCTGCCACACTGCACACATTGTTGGGGAATGGTTTGAGGAACATGATGAAGTGTTCATGGTGTTGCCCTGGCCTCCACATTCTCCAGATCTCAATCCGATTGAGCATCTGTGGGATGTGTTGGATCGACAAGTCTGATCCACGGCGGCTCCACCTCGCAACGTACAGGACTTGAAGGATCTGCTGCTAATGTTTTGGTGCCAGATGCCACAGGACACCTTCAGGGGTCTTGTAGAGTCCATGCCTCGGCGGGTCGGCGCTGTTTTGGCGGCACACGGAGGACCAACAGCATATTAGGCAGGTGGTCATAACGTTTTGGCTGATCGGTGTATATGCAAGTCAACAGCTCCTGAACGTTTGGGTGCCTATTCTTCAGAAAGAAGCACATGTTGTCTGACTGCCAATTCCAGCCAAACAATAGATTATTTTAATGTGATTAAACCAGTCTAAGAGATTATTGGGGCTCGCTGTTCTTCCAGTTTCGGCCACTGTAGATGTGGCGCTGGGAAGGCGAGGGAGAATGAGGAAGGTGGTGGAGAATGAAGGCCGAGATGCCGGAACCTTCCAGAAGATCTGCACCAGCGATCCCTTCTTCACCCACGGCACTGTCTTATTGACATGGCTATTGTTGCGGCTCACGTTGTAGCCCCCGGCCAACGGCACTTTCTCGGGGCTGCCGCCACCGACAGGACGCGCTCGGTCATGGTGGGGCTGCCTCCCCTCACACCAGCTGCCGTTTATTCCTGTCGGCCATCGCTTTGTCCACTTCCTCCTCCTCCTCCTCCTCCTCCTCCTCCTCCTCCTCCTCCTCCTCCTGTTCCTCCTCCTCCTCCTCCTCCTCCTCCTCCTCCTCCTCCTCCTCCTCCTCCTCCTCCTCCTCCTCCTCCTCCTCCTCCTCCTCCTCCTCCTCCTCCTCCTCCTCCTCCTCCTCCTCCTCCTCCTCCTCCTCCTCCTCCTCCTCCTCCTCCTCCTCCTCCTCCTCCTCCTCCTCCTCCTCCTCCTCCTCCTCCTCCTCCTCCTCCTCCTCCTCCTCCTCCTCCTCCTCCTCCTCCTCCTCCTCCTCCTCCTCCTCCTCCTCCTCCTCCTCCTCCTCCTCCTCCTCCTCCTCCTCCTCCTCCTCCTCCTCCTCCTCCTCCTCCTCCTCCTCCTCCTCCTCCTCCTCCTCCTCCTCCTCCTCCTCCTCCTCCTCCTCCTCCTCCTCCTCCTCCTCCTCCTCCTCCTCCTCCTCCTCCTCCTCCTCCTCCTCCTCCTCCTCCTCCTCCTCCTCCTCCTCCTCCTCCTCCTCCTCCTCCTCCTCCTCCTCCTCCTCCTCCTCCTCCTCCTCCTCCTCCTCCTCCTCCTCCTCCTCCTCCTCCTCCTCCTCCTCCTCCTCCTCCTCCTCCTCCTCCTCCTCCTCCTCCTCCTCCTCCTCCTCCTCCCTGTCGATGACCGCAGGGGAGCTCGAAACAGTGGGGAAGGAGCGGTGGTGTGGAAAGAGACAGGAGGCAGGAAGAGGCCGCAGCTGGTGAGGAAGGGCTCACTGGTGCAGACCACCAGCATCAACGCCCAGTTTTAAGGTGAAACGACACAAAGTGCTGGAGTAAATTCAGCTCCATCTTTAAGTCTGAAGAAGGGGTCCCGACCCAAAACATTGCCTATCCATGTTCTCCAGAGATGCTGCCTAACCCGCTGAGTTACTCCAGCACTCTGTGAAACGTCACCTATCCATGTTCTCCAGAGATGCTGCCTGACCCGCTGAGTTCCTCCAGCACTCTGTGAAACGTCACCTATCCATGTTCTCCAGAGATGCTGCCTAACCCGCTGAGTTACTCCAGCACTCTGTGAAACGTCACCTATCCATGTTCTCCAGAGATGCTGCCTGACCCGCTGAGTTCCTCCAGCACTCTGTGAAACGTCACCTATCCATGTTCTCCAGAGATGCTGCCTAACCCGCTGAGTTACTCCAGCACTCTGTGAAACGTCACCTATCCATGTTCTCCAGAGATGCTGCCTGACCCGCTGAGTTACTCCAGCACTCTGTGTCTACCTAAAACAGACTATTCTACTTGTGTGCAGGGAGCGATGAGGCAAAGTGTTGGGTCCCTGTTCTTGCCCCGAGCACATTGTGAAAAAGATTGTTTGGTCAGATTGTAAATTGAATCTACCATCTTGAATCAGAAATGTACTCCCTTGGTGGGGTGTCATAGCAACCGCAGTGGGCTGTTCAACAACCCTTCCTGCAGGCTACTCAGTAATAAAGTGAGCCGACATGCCAGATGCAGCTGCGCACAAAAGTTATTTGGTGATTTCTTAGTCACAGACATGTCTGGCATGCAGGATGTTCCCCACTGAAATGGCAGGAAATCCAATTAATTTGTTATAAGTAATATCCAAGATGGTTTGGGCCTCTCTCTTTGGGTATATAAATCTTTTATGCCTCAATTTAAATTCAAAGCAATGGGTCAGAATAAGTTGAAGCAAATCCATTTCTAATTCCGATAAAAAAGATTGACTATTATTATATTTCAGATTATCATTTGTTGTACATGTCAGAAATGAATGAGTTTCAATTGCAGTTTCAGAGGTACAGAAGCTTGAAAGCGCGCACCACCAGACTCAGGAACAGCTTCTTCCCCTCTGTTATCAGGCTTCTGAATGGTCCTTCCATAAGCTAGGCCACTGTCCCATTGAGGACATTGGACTTTGTCTCTGGAAATGATGCCCTACAATGCTGAGAACTATATGGCGGCACGGTAGCGCAGCGGTAGAGTTGCTGCTTTACAGCGAATGCAGCGCCGGAGACTCAGGTTCGATCCTGACTACAGGTGCTGCACTGTAAGGAGTTTGTACGTTCTCCCCGTGACCTGCGTGGGTTTACTCCGAGATCTTCGGTTTCCTCCCACACTCCAAAGACGTACAGGTATGTAGGTTAATTGGCTGGGTAAATGTAAAAAATTGTCCCTAGTGGGTGTAGGATAGTGTTAATGTACGGGGATCACTGGGCGGCACGGACTTGGAGGGCCGAAAAGGCCTGTTTCCGGCTGTATATATATGATATGATATGATATATTCTGCACTCTGTATCTTCCCCTCAGCTCTACCTGTTGTACTTGAGTTTAATGTAATTTCTATTTAAGTACAGTATTGTCTGATCTGTATGGATAGCATGCACAACAAAGTTTTTCACTGTGCCTCGGGACACGTGACAATAATAACTCTAAACCTAAAAGAAGGTTGTGTCCTGGGAACTTACTTGAAGCCTGCAAGCCGTAAGCCGGTCCAGCCTAATCTACAAACAAAATTAGAACATTTAAAAACTAGCCATTCTTCTTAAATGGTGAAAACATGAGTTATTTATTACACCAGACACCAAATTAGTCTTGGATGTCTCTGAGAAAGGAAAGTTTATCTTATCTGCTTACAACGTAGACTACAGTTGCTGGGGACCTTTGACAAAAAAGGACACAGAGTGCTGGAGTAACTCAGCGTGTCAGGGAGCATCTCTGTAGAACGTGGATAGGTGACGTTTCGGGTCGGGACCCTCGTCAGCCTGAAGAAGGGTCCCAGCCCGAAACGTCATCTATCAATGTTCTCCAGAGTTGCTGCCTGATCCTCTGTGTTACTCCAGCACTTTGTGTCTTTTTAATGTCCCTGCACGTGGCCCCATGATTCACTGGTTCTTCTAATTGTGCCCAAGCATTTCCCCAAACACCTGAGATAAACACAACATGCTGGAGTAACTCAATGGGACAGGCAGCATCTCTGGATAGATGGGTGATGTTTCAGGTCGAGACCCTTCCACAGGCCCAAAACGTCACCCATTCCTTCTCTCCAGAGATGCTGCCTGTCCCGCTGAGTTACTCCAGCATTTTGTGTCTATCTTTGGGGTAAACCGGCATCTCCAGTTCCTTCCTACCCAAACACCTAGTTGTTTTCCTAAGCCAGTCTGCTTGCGGACAACTCTATCTTAGCTGAAAAGCATTAGAAGACCCTCAGTCCTGCTCCTCAGTGGAGAAGCAAGCTTGCCGACTGTCTGTGACGAGGTTGCTCTGTTATATGGCAACACAAGGCGTCGATGACTAAACATTTGGAATTGTGATATCAAAAGCCACAATGAGTTAAAATGCAATCCTTTGATCAGCTGAGTTGAGTTGAGTTTAGTCTATTGTCACGTGTAACGAGGTACAATAAAACACTTTATTGTGTGCTGACCAGTCAGCGGAAAGACAATACATGATTAAACTCGATCCGTCCACAGTGTACAGATACATGATAAGGGAATAACGTTTAGTACAGGATAAAACCCAGTAAAGTCTGATCAAAGTCTCCAATGAGGTAGATAGTAGCTCGGGACTGCTCTCTAGTTGGTGATAGGATGGTTTAGTTGCCTTATAACAGCTGGGAAGAAGCTATCCCTGAATCTGGAGGTGTGCGTTTTCACATTTCTGTACCATTTGCCCGGTGGGAGAGGGGAGAAGGGAGTGGCCAGGGTGCGACTCATCCTTGATTATGCTGCTGGCCTTGCCGAGGCAGCGTGAGGTATAAATGGAGACACTGGAAGGGAGGTTGGCTTGTGTGATGGTCTGGGCTGCGTCAAAATTTCTTGTGGTCTTTGCTATACTACCAACATGTTTGTGTGATGGAAAAATGCTGGGGGAACTCATCAGGCCAAGCAATGTATGTGGAGGGGAAAAAGAACAGATGACGTTTTGAGTCTGGACCATTCTTCAGATGACAGAGGGAATTTTAATCGCTGAGTCTGACCGGAAACATCGTCTGTCCATTTCCTCTGCAGACGCTGCCAGACCCGCTGCATTCTTCTAGCACTTTGTGTTTCGCTCCAGATTCCAGCATTGTAGTTACTTGCGTCTCCGCGTTTTGTGAAAACTGCTTGAGTGGCAAGTTTACTGTCTTAATTACAAAAATAATTCGAAGAATTTGAGATTTGCTTGCATAATTCTTTTTGTTCATTCACAGAGTGCAAGTTGAATTTTATGTCAACGAAAATACATTCAAAGAGCGCCTGAAACTGTTCTTCATCAAAAACCAAAGGTCAAGTAAGTACCTCCAACAATAACCATTTCTACAGTTAAATTTGTTAGATTTTGCACACCACCGGATGGGCAGGTAAGGAGAACTTTATTTCTTGCAGCACAAGAGGCTGAAGAGTGATCTTACAAAGGTGTATAAAATCATGAGTCAAGTCAAGTCAATTTTATTTGTATAGCACATTTAAAAACAACCCACGTTGACCAAAGACGTACAGGTATGTAGGTTAATTGGCTGGGTAAATGTAAAAAAAATTGTCCCTAGTGGGTGTAGGATAGTGTTAATGTACGGGGATCACTGGGCGGCACGGACTTGGAGGGCCGAAAAGGCCTGTTTCCGGCTGTATATATATGATATGATATGATGATGATAAGTGCTGTACATCAGTTCAGATACTAAGAAACAAACATACAATGGCACACAAACATAACAGCACATACATAAACAGTTCACAGCGCCCCCTCAGAGGGCCTCAAAAGCTAGGGAGTAGAAATAGGTTTTGAGCCTGGACTTAAAGGAGTCGATGGAGGGGGCAGTTCTGATGGGGAGAAGGATGCTGTTCCACAGTCTAGGAGCTGCAACCGCAAAAGCGCGGTCACCCCTGAGCTTAAGCCTAGACCGCGGGATAGTCAGTAGCCCCAAGTCGGCCGACCTGAGGGACCTGGAAATAGAGTGGTGGGTTAGAAGAGGGTGAATGAACAGAGTCTTTCATCCAGAGTAGGGGGAATCAAAAACCAGTGGACATTTTAAAGGTGAGAGGGGAAAGATTTAATAGGAGCCTAAGGGGTAACTTTTTTACACAAAGATTCAAGATTCAAGATAGCTTTATTTGTCATCCAATATTGGACGAAATTCAGTCACCCACAGTCCAACAATAAAAGCATTAAATAAGCATTAAAATTACACAACCCCAAAAAAACCCCAAAACACAGTCCAACAATAAAAGCATTAAATAGGCATTCAAATTACACAACCCCAAAACCCCCAAAAACACAGTCCAACAATAAAAGTATTAAATAGGCATTCAAATTACCCAACCCCAAAAACACACAAAAAAGAAACATCCATCAAAGAAACATCCATCACAGTGAGTCTCCTCCAGTCCTCTCTCTCCTCACTGTGATGGAAGGCCACAATGTCTTTCCCTTCTCCTGCTGTCCTCGCCCGCAGTCAGGTTGTTGTGGTTGCAGGCCGCACCGGACGGTCCACAGCGGGCCGAGCCCAAGGCGCGTCGCGTCGCAGCCGCTCCCGCAGCCTCCGAAGACGGCCGGCTCCGCCGATGATAAGTCCGATCCGGGGCGGGCGAACACGCTGCTGCTGCCACTGTTGCTGCACGTCGGGGCGGTCGTGGCTCCCGACATTGAAGCCCCCGCCCAGCAGAGAAATATCCCGCGGCATATCTTAGGCCGCGCCGGACGGTGAAATGTCCTCGACCCAAGCCCCGCGATCCGGGGCGGGCGAACCCGCTGCCGCTGCCGGAGCTCCCGATGTCGGCATCCACGCGGCCCGAGCCTAAGGCGAGTCGCAGCCGCTCCCGCAGCCTCCGAAGACGGCCGGCTCCGGTGATGGTTAGTCCGATCCGCGGGCTCTGCGAACCAGTGCCCTGGAGGCCGACAGCTCCAGGAGTTGGGCCGATGGTAGGCCGCAGCAGGAACGGAGACACGGCCCAGAAACAAAGGTCGGGTCTCCGTTCGGAAGGGACACATATTTACAATGTTACAGTTCCCCCCCTCCCCCCCACATACACACATAGTACACAAACACAAAAACACCACATCACAACTACAATTAAGACAAAAAAAAACAACAAAAACACAAAGACAAATGGACCGCAGGTGAGCCGCAGCTGCTAGGGCAGCGCCGCCATTTTGGTGGGTGTATGGAACGAGCTGCCAAAGGAGGTAGTTGAGCCAGGTATAATAACAGCATTTATAAGACTCTGGATAGGTGTATGGATAGGAAAGACTTTGGGGTAATTGGGCCAAACATTGGCTAGTCGGGCCAACATTGATATCTCGGTTGGCATGGATGTGTTGTGCCAAAGAGCCTGTTTACCTGCCGTATGACTCTAAACTGAGAACAATAAATCTCAAGCATTTTTACGCTTTGCTCATCTCTGAGACCTTATTGCTTAGTTCTTTGCATTGCATCCAGTTGATAGAAATCTACCTAAAGGATACAAAAAGATTTGTTTAGAATTATTATTGCCATGTGTACCGAGACGCAGTGAAAAGTTTTGTTCTGCATGCTATCCAAAAAGATCAGGCAATATTACACATTAATACAACCAAGTCAAACTCAAGTACAATAGGTGAAGCAAAGATCAAGTGCAAAATATAATTCTCAGCAATGTAGACAAAGTCCAATGTCCACAATGAGGTAGAGGTGAATCGGACAGTACCCTAGCTTATGGAAGGACCGTTCAGAAGCCTGATAACAGAGGGGGAAGAAGCTGTTCCTGTGGCTGGTGGTGTGCGCTTTCAAGCTTCTGTACCTTCTGTTCAACAAGAGTGGGGAGAAGAAGGAATGACTGGGGTGGGACAAGTCTCTGATTATGTTGGCTGCTATTCTGAAACAGGATTAAGTGTAGATGGAGTCTGGTCTGTGTGATCGACATCCACAACTCTCTGCAATTTATTGCAGTCTTTGCCAGAGTTGTTTATTATATCCAAGCTCTGAAGAAATATCCCGACCTGGAACATCACCTATCCATGCTCTCTAGAGATGCTGCCTGACCCGCTGTTACTCCAGCACTTTTTGTCTCTCTTTGGTATAAACCAGCATCTGCAGTTCCTGTTTATGACTTTGTATACTGCAATACAACCCGACAGTTTGCTTTCTATGGTGCATCTGTAGAGGTTTCTAAAGAACTCAATAGCATGGAAATTGTTGCCAGTTGTGATCCACACGTCTGTTTGCCACTGATCTCCGCAGAAAGCTCGGGCTTAATCTCACGTAGCTCCCTCTCTCAAGGCAAAGCCTTTGGAATGGCAGGGTATTTTACAATGTAATGGGTGGGATGACACAGGGAGCTGGAACAAATTGGCTCGACAACTTAAGAGCTGGAAAATGCTGTGACAGCCAGCTAAGCCACGCTGACAAAAACATTGAATGTTGCTGATATTCTTTCAAATTCACCAACGGCGCTGGGCTGTGGAAAAGTCCCACCAATTTAAATTTAAAAAAAAATAAAATTTCCGAACAAAGAAAGTTAAAATTGTTTAAATAAAATCAATTAAAATATCAGAATTAGCCAAGGTTTATAGGACTTTGTTTAGGCTGCATTTGGAGTACGTATCGCGGGCAGTTCTGGTCAGATGTGGAGGCTTTGGAGAGGGTGTGGGGAAGGTTCACCAGAATGAAGCCTGGATAAGGGAGCATTAGATACAGGGAGAGCTTGGACAGACTTGGATTGTTTACTGTGAGCTGAGGGGAGACTTGATAAAAGTGTATGAAAATATGACACTCAAAGCCTTTTTCCAGGGTGGTAATGTGAAAGACTAGAGGACGCAGCTTTCAGTTTAGTTTAGTTTCTTATTATCATATCAATAGACAATAGAAGTGAATATCAAGTGAAAAGATTTTGTTGTGTGCTATGCAGTCAAAGATATGACCAAGCATGATTACAATCAAGCTGTCTGCAGTGTGCAGTTAAAAGGATAAAGGGTACAACATTTAGTGCAATATAATCTATATACGAAAACTCTTGTTTGTTTGTTCTTGAACTACAACCAAAGCGGTACACGATAGCGTGACAATTTTAGGCCCACCTTACTCACCGTCGTCCCTTTGGTGCTAATGGAAGAGGTTTCATTGAAATTGGTGATATATTTTTAAAGCTATTCACATTTTAAAGTTTAAATCTATCTCCTGGGGAGGGAGGGAGGGACTGATGGAAGAAGGGGGGGAAGGAGGGGGGAGGAGAGAGGATAAGGGGGTTGAGAGGGATGGAGTGGGGGGAGGGGAAGGGGGAGGGGAGGGGGAAGGGGGTGGAGGGAGGATAAGGGGGGTTGGGGATGGTGGGTGGGAGGGGGAGAGGGGAGAGAGGGGGGATGGGGGGGAGGAGAGGAGAGGAGGATGGGAGGAGGGGGGAGTGGGGGAGGAGAGGGTGCTGCACCAATGCAGGAGAGGTTTGGGCCCAATGGGTCCACTTGGTCTGGTATCCACTAAAGTTCATTGAAAGATTGTTCAAAAGTCTCCAATGAGGTACCTGGGAAGCCAGGGCCCCCCTGCTCCTTAGCTGGTGAGAGGACGGTTCAGTTGCCTGATAACAGCTGGGAAGAAACTGTCCCTGAATCTGGAGGTGTGCGTGGTCAAACGTCCTTACCTCCTGCCTGGTGGGAGAGGGGAGATGACGGGAGTGAACGGGGTGAGAATGGTGCTGGATTATGCTGGTGGCCTTGCTGAGGCAACGTGACGTGCTGATGGAGTCTGTGGAAGGGAGTTGTTTTCCGTCTTTAAGGTGTGAAGGACAACGTTTAAAGAAGATGTGTGAGGCAAGGATGGTGGGTGCCTGGAACGCGCTGTTTGGGGTGGTGGAGAAGGCAGATACGATAGTGCCATTCAAGGGACTTTTAGATAGGCTCATGGATATGCAGTGAATGGATGGAGATGGATCACTTTCAGGCAGATGAGAGTAATTTAGCTTGGCACGGACATTGCGGGGCGAAGGGGCTGGACTGTGCTGTACTGTTCTATGTTTCCTGTTCTAATCCTTGGTCATTCATGAGGGGAATAGATAGGGAGAATGCAGAGTATTTTACCCAGAGGAAGGTGATCAAGGACCAGAAGAAGTGGGCTTTAGGTGAGAGGGGAAAGAAAGTTCTCCTCTTTTTAAAGAACTTTTAGGCACTTTTTAAATATTGAATCGGAACTAGATGGGTAACCTTTTCACACAGAGGGTGGTGAGTGTATGGAACGAGCTGCCAGAGGAGCTGGTTGAATCAGGTTCTGGAACAACATTTAAAAGACGTTTGGACAAGTACGTGAATAGGAACGGTTTAGAAGGATATGGGCCAAACAGGGGCAGGTGGGACTGGAGTAGATGGGGCATCTTGGTTGGCATGGGCAAGTAGGGCCGAAGGGCCTGTTTCCGTCCCGTATGACTCTATGACTTTACGACTCTACCGCTGATTTTGATTTATAAGTAATATCATCAGGTCGACGGTCCCATGTTAAACCCAAGCTTTGGAGAGGAATTATAAAAACACTGGCAAAAGCTGACCACAGTTTTGTGTCTTTTGAATGCAAATCCTTTTAAGGCCCTGTCCCACTCAGGTGATTGTTTAGGCGACTACATGTGACTAGACTGTCGCCACACGGTCGCCGGGGTGTTACCTGTATGTTCGTGAGTTGTCTCCAAAGAGTCGTAGCGTTTTTCTGGTCGCCGCTGGATTTTGAGATGTTTAAACATTTTCGGCGACTGTTGGTTTGACGCCATTGATCGTGGTTTGACGCCATTGATCGTAGCTTGACGTCTCCTGACGTAGGTGCTGTCGTAGGTTGTCGCCAGGTTGTCGCCAGGTGACGTAGGTTGTTGCTGGTGCTGACTCCGGTGAATTCCATTGGCGACTACCTACGTCAACCGGCCACAGGTACCGGTGTCAAAACTGGAGGCCAAAATGATGTGAATTGTCTTCACTTGTCTTCAGTTGTCGCCGACAGGGTCATAGCTTGTCGTAGCTTGTCGCAGGTGAACGTAGGTTGACTTCAGTTGTCGTAGGTTGTTGCCTGCGCGGTCGTAGGTTGTCGTAGGTGCGGTCGTAGGTGGACGTCCTAAGTCGCGACGATTGGGTCGCCGGTTGTCGGTAGCTTGCCGTAGCTTGACGTCGACTAGGTGGGAGGTTGTGGTAGCTTGTCGTAGACATTGTCGTGGGGGGGGGGTCTGGTCGCCGGTTTATCGGAGAAGTGCTACAACTATGACAGTCGCCGGCAGTTGCCTAAAAACTCGCCTAAGTGGGACAGGCCCTTTAACTTTGTGACAATCCCATGAAAAAAACGCCAACTGTAGTTACCTCGCACTCGCTGGGCCAGGAACCACTTGACTTACAAATGACCTTGCCCGTTCAGTCTTAATAGCTGTCATTTCTTGTGTCCCTTTCAGGGCCGTTTTTACAGCATTATGGGCCCCCGGGCAAAGCAGTGTACTGGGGCCCCTACCGTTACTCTCCCCCACCCCCTTTTCCCTACCAGCCCCCCCCTGTCATGCCGGCGAAAAGCACTTACCGAAAAGCACTTAGCAATGGACTTAGGGTGCTACATTGTTGCGAAAAGCACTTACAGATCGCTGTGAGAAGCACTTAGGGATGGAAAAGCAAAGCACTTAGGGAGCTAATTGTTGCGAAACAGATCGCTGTGAGAAGCACTTAGGGACCGAAAATGTTGCAAAAAAAGCACTTATTGAACCTACATTTTTAAAGTAGTATTTATTTATTGCAAGTCACTTAACATACACAGATCAGCATGGGGCCCCTATGTTCGTGGGGCCCCGGGCAAGTGCCCATCAGGCCCATGCGTTAAGACGGCCCTGGTCCCTTTCTGTTTGTACCGAGAGGTTTACTTTGCACTGATATAAGCTGAAATGCTAATGTGTATTTTCACTCAATTCTGCTGCACAGATCTGTTGCTTGTAATTTCAGATTTCCTTAATTTGCTATTTTTCTTTAGTAATTAATCTGTTAAAAGTTATTGAAACGTTCAATCATTCAGCTAATTGTGTCTTCCAGGTTAAAACCGAATTGAGCCGCTGCCTTACAGCGCCAGAGACTTAGGTTGGATCACTGAGTCCGCGCCAACCATTGAATACCCCATACACTAGTGGGCGGCACGGTGGCGCAGCGGTAGAGTTGCTGCCTTACAGCGAATGCAGCGCCGGAGACCCGGGTTCGATCCCGACTACGGGTGCTGTCTGTACGGAGTTTGTACGTTCTCCCTGTGACCTGCATGGGTTTTCTCCGAGATCTTCAGTTTCCTCCCAGGCTCCAAAGATATGTAGGTTAATTGGCTTGGTAAATGTAACAATTGTCCCTAGTGTGTGTAGGATAGTGTTAATATGCGGGGATCGCTGGTCGGCGTGGACCCGGTGGGCCGAAGGTCCAGTTTCCGCGTTGTATCTCTAAACACTCGTTCTACCCTACACACGTGGGACAATTTATAGAAGCAGATTAACCTGCAAGCCAGCGCGTCTTTGTGATGTGGGAGAAGACCGGAGCACCCAGAGGAAACCCACGCGGTCACAGGGAGAACGTGCAAACTCCGTACAGACAGCAGCCGTAGTCAGGATTGAACCTGGGCAGCAGCTCTACCTATGCACCACGTTGCTGCCCCTCAGTGCTCAGTGGACAGCATAATAAATGACAAAAAACGTTTGGTGTACTACAGTGTCTCCCACTGCAACATTATGCCGCCCTATGTGAAGTACCCCCAGTCACATTTATTCCACACACCTGCACTAAGATATAGTCCTAGAGTCATACAGCACAGCAAGAGGCCATTTGGTCCAGCTTGCCCATGCCAACCAAGATGCCCCATCTACACTAGTCCCACCTGCCTGCATTTGGCATATATCCCTCTAATCCTTACGTGGGTCCTGACTGAACAGTGCCTTCTTTGTAAAATTCCCACCTTTATTTTTGCAGTAAATTCATACAAAACAGGCCCTTTGGCCCACAGGGTCCGTGCTGACAAACTATCACCTACACCCCAATTTCATGTTATTCCAGTTTCGCGTCCTACACACTAGAGGCAATATACAGTGGCCAATTCACATACAAACCTGCACGTCGTTGGAATGTGGGAGGGAACCGGAGCACCCGGAGAAAACCCACGTGGTCACTGGGAGAATGTACAAACTCCGTACAGACAGCACCTCTAGTCTGGATTGAACCTGGGTCTCTGGCGCTGTAAGACAGCAACACTACCCCTGCGCCAATGTACCGTTCTAATGTTCTTTGACTGTTTACAAACTGGTGTTACTTTGACTAATTCGACTAATTTTATCAATTCATCAATTTTAACAAGACATTTCATTCAGGCAAACAGATCTATAACCTGGGCTTATATGCACTGTTTTACCTAGTTTTAATTATCTCCACATTATTTTTCATTCGAAGATCAAACTCATGGGTAAGGTTCTCTAGCCTTGTGGTGGTGTCCTGCCGTAGATTTTTTTTTTAGATTTTAGAGATACAGCTCAGAAACAGGCCCTTCGGCCCACCAGGTCCGCGCCGCCCAGCGATCCCCGCACATTAACATTAACACTATCCTACACCCACTAGGGACAATTTTTTTTTACATTGCCGAGCCAATTAACCTACAAACCTGTACGTCTTTGGAGTGTGGGAGGAAACCGAAGATCTCGGAGAAAACCCACGCAGGTCACGGGGAGAACGTACAAACTCTGTACAGACAGCACCCGTGGTCAGGATCGAACCTGAGTCTCCAGCGCTGCATTCGCTGTAAGGCAGCAACTCTACCGCTGCGCCACAGTGCCACACTGATGGTTGTGCCGTCTCATGTCTGGTGGTATTGAGTGTGGCTCACGTCCGATGTGTGAGCCACACATGCAGGAGCAGTGTGGGCACATGGAGGCCCACAGTGTGGGCACATGCAGTGGGCACATGAAGGCCCACAGTGTGGGCACATGAAGTGGGCACATGAAAGCCCACAGTGTGGGCACATGAAGGCCGCTGTGGGGGGATTTAGTGCTTCGTTCTTCCTCCTGTCTCTGACACTAACGAGTCGGCTTCAGCAATTATTCTTGAGACTGCAGACCGCCTTGCTCGTGGTTGTCTGCCAGCCAGTCCTGTCACTGGCACGGGTTTCCAGTCGCTTTGGGGCAAGGCCTGCATGCTGGAGATAGTCCTTGAATGCTGTCTTTGAACCGTTTCTTTGGCCGCCCTGGGTTCCTTTGACCCTGTGACAGAACTCTGCACAGGAGTTGACGAGGCAAGTGGGATTCATGCATCAGGACCACGTGGCCTGTTCATGGAAGCTGGGCCTTTATGACCATTGCTTGGATACTTGTGAAACCAGCACTTCCGCGTTGATCACCTGTCTTGCCGGAGAATGCCCATGATGGACCGCAGAGAGCGCATGTTCAATTTGTCACGCTGGTGTAAGGGGTTTCTGCGCCGAGCTTTCGCCCGACCTAAGGTCCCCGTGCCTTGCTCTGATCCCTTGACCAGGCCGTGCACACTGGTTCCCCGTGAGTGGTTCGACCCACTCACCCCTTACGGTTCTAGACACTGGGCTTAGATGCAGGAGCTCTTATAGTGCAGAAAAAATTCAACCAGACCAGATTTTAAAACCAGGGTTTAAATGAAAAGGGCTTTTATTCAGCACTTGGGACTATTGTCCATGAATACTTATTATACAGTTCGATAAGACATATCTATAATACACATACCGAATACATGAATATCTTTTATTTATTAATCACAAAACGCACAGTTCACAAGACATATACCCGAATACCCTTTTCGCTGAAAACTTAAAAGCACACAGTTCCACGAGACATATATCCGAATACCTTCTTCGCTGAATTCTTGAAACACACACAGTTACACAAAACGTATACACGAATACCCTTTTACTTATGAATTCTTAAACACAGTTCTGCAAGACACATACACGACTGTCAGATGGGGAACGCACGACGCATCGCAACCTTGACCAAACCCTATTTTTAATACACACCCAACGTTTATTCACAACCACCCTCCTCTCTACACTAAACTATGTCCAGGATATGTAGGATTTGAAGTGCATGCTCACCATGGGGTTATTACTGGGGTTACTGGCTGTTCGGTTTTTGCAGTATTTCTTTTCGAGTTGCGTGCCTGTTCCTCTCTCTTGCATCCGTTCTTCTTTCCGACTTTCTTCTTGACTTCAGACTTCGAACCCGGTTTTCTCTGCGCTTCTTGCCTCCTGTCCGTCTTCTTGCCTGCTTGCGTTTCCTGCAGGTTTTCTTCTAGCTTCAGCTTCTTCTTCCAGTATTTCTTCTTTAGTTTAAAACCCAAAAGTAGTGGCCAGTTATACTGTTTCTGACCCGTCCTATCTCCCGCCAGATCTTGGAATCTCTTTGTTCAAAAAGATATGTATGAGGTTTTCTTCTGATCTGCGCTTATGTTCGGGGATACCGGGGATGGCCAGAAGGTGTAAATTGGGATTTCATTGTGAGGTGATGGGTGTTAACTGGTTTCCCATCACCTACCAGGTAGTTTTCTATGGGCTATTGTGCCCCCTCACTGAGATGAACTGTTTAGGTCGGCTTGGGGCATTGTGAGTATGCTGATGTCAGCGCCCCAGTGTCTGGACTCCGACCTGGTTTCGTAGGTTTCTGCATGGCCAATACCCATCCTTTGTTCTGGCCATGGCTTTGCAGAAAACCTAGAGACTGGGATGTAAGGTTTTTACCTTTTTTTTGTGGCTGGTCACGAGGTCCTGCAGCCATTTTAGGACCCACAGATTGTGACATCCTTTGGTAAACTGACTGCAGCCTTTCTCCGCTATCAGCCCCAGTCTCCCGTTTAAAATGTCCAAACTGCAGCTCTTTGGTTTTGTGTTGATTTCAGAATGAGGGAAAACTTCTCAAATCTTACACTGGCGGATGTGTTTCCTGCACTGGATCCATGTTTCACATCCATACAGCAAGCTGAAGTTAAGGTTGTCAACTATCCCGCATTGGCTGGGACATCCCGTTTTTTGGGCTAAATTTTTCTATCCAATATCGGACCACCCTTGTCCCATGTTAGGTCCGTGGGGCACTATAGGCCTGGACGCTGTAGGCCCCGACACTGTAGGCCCCGACACTGTAAGCCCCGACACTGTAGGCCCCGTCATTGTAGGCCCCGACACTGTAGGCCCCGACACTGTAGGCCCCGACACTGTAGGCCCCGACACTGTAGGCCCCGACACTGTAGGCCCAGACACTGTAGGCCCAGACACTGTAGACACCAACACTGTAGGCCCTGACACTGTAGGCCCCGACACTGTAGGCCCCGACACTGTAGGCCCCGACACTGTAGGCCCCGACACTGTAGGCCCCGACACTGTAGGCCCAGACACTGTAGGCCCAGACACTGTAGACACCAACACTGTAGGCCCCGACACTGTAGGCCCCGACACTGTAGGCCCCGACACTGTAGGCCCCGACACTGTAGGCCCCGACACTGTAGGCCCCGACACTGTAGGCCCAGACACTGTAGGCCCAGACACTGTAGACACCAACACTGTAGGCCCTGACACTGTAGGCCCCGACACTGTAGGCCCCGACACTGTAGGCTCCGACACTTTAGACCCCGATGCTGTAGGCCCCGACACTGTAGGCCCCGACACTGTAGGCCCCGACACTGTAGGCCCCGACACTGTAGGCCCCGACACTGTAGGCCCAGACACTGTAGACCCAGACACTGTAGACATCAACACCGTAGGCCCTGACACTGTAGGCCCCGACACTGAAGGCCCCGACTCTCTAGGCCCCGACACTGTAGACCCCGATGCTGTAGGCCCCGACGCTGTAGGTCCCGACGCTGTAGGCCCCGACTCTGTAGGCCTGGACGCTGTAGGCCCCGACACTGTAGGCCCCGACACTGTAGGCCCCGACACTGTAGGCCCCGACACTCTAGGCCCCGACACTGTAGGCCCCGACACTGTAGGCCCCGACACTGTAGGTCCCGACACTCTAGGCCCCAACAGTTTAGGTCCCAACATTCTAGGTTTCCGACATTTTAGCTCCGGACAGTGTAGGCCAGGGCACTGCCTGACGGAGGTTGCGTAGCAACCCGCCTCCCAGCCCGGGCGGCCACCATTGGTGGAGTGGGAACACGTGGCCGCTGGCTGTGTGTGGTCACGTGGGGCGCGGGGTGGTGACTGGATTTGTGAGTGAGGAAGTTGGAGTGTACCACTGCTTTGTAGACTTTCAGCCTGGTTGGCAGCTTGATGTTGTGGTGGTTTAACACTCGTGCTCGGAGTCGACCAAGTGCTTGACTGGCCGTGCTGATTCTGGTGGATCTTTCCTTGTCCAGCGAGCCATCAGAAGATATTGCGCTGCCCAAACACGTGAACGTGTCGACTGTTTTCAGCCGTGTATTGTCAATGTGTACACTTGGTGGCGGTGCTGAGGAGCCTGGGGATGGCGCTGGTTGTTGGAGGATGTCTGTCTTACTGAGACTGATATGAAGACCAAACCACTACGCCAATTCTGCAAATCTGGAAACGATAAATTGGAGGCCAGACTCTAAGCAGTAACATTCAACCTGGTCTCTTGTAAGGTCATGAGGTAGTTTATGGTCCACCTATCCCTACAACCAGAGAGCAGTCCTGAACTACTATCCACCTTATGAGTGACCCTCGGATTATTCTTTACTGGCTTTACCTCGCACTAAACGTTATTCCCTTATCATGTATCTACACACTATAAATGGCTCGATTGTAATCAAGTATTGCCTTTCTGCTAACTGGATAGCATGCAACAAAATATTTTCACTGTACCTCAGCACACGTAATAATAAACTAAACTGAACTGGACTATCCCCTTGTCTGATTGATGGGGCCATAATCTTTTGATAGGGTCTTCTCCTAAACTTTAAAGTTACTTTTTCATTGATTACCTGATCTGGTATTCAGAGTTGAAGTTTTTGACATTGCACTTGACATTACAGGCATTAACTTCATTGCGTTGTATAAAATCCTGAGCAGAATAGATTGGGTGAACGCACAAAGTCTTTTACCCAGAGTAGGGGAATCACGACCCGGAGGCCACTTGTTTATGTTGAGATGGGCAAGATTTAATAGGAACCAAGATTTACGGGTGACCTTATAGAGGTGAATAAGATTATGAGGGGAATAGATAAGATGGATGCGCAGAGTATTTTACCCAGGCTAGGGGAATCAAGACCCAGAGGACATAGGTTTAAGGTGAGAGGGGAAAGAGTTAATAGGAACCTGAGGGGCAACGTTTTCATTCAGAGGGTGGCAAGTATGTGGAACAAGCTGTCAGGGGAGGTAGTTGACGCAGGTACTATAACAACATTTAAAAGACACTTGGACAGGTGCATGGATAGGAAAGGTTTAGAAGAATATGGGCCAAACGCAGGCAAATAGACTACCTTAAGATAGGGTATCTTTGGTCAGTATGGATGAGTTGGGCTGAAGGGCCTGTTTCCGTGACTGGCTCTCTAAACCTAATCTCCAGGCTTGACTCTTCCAACAAGCACCAATCATGTCTGTGCTTTCAATCATAGATCTAATTTATAATCTAATATTCACATTTTAAGTTCAAATGGATTCACACTGACAATACTTTTCAAGTTATGTTTTACTAATGGGAAAGGTAAATGAAAATAGTCTTTACCTTTTTAGTTGGAGAAATATTATTATGTTTTGTTGACCCCCAATAAATGTCACTGGAAACATGATTTAAATTAAACAGTTCATTTTAGGCTGATAGATAAATATATTTTAAAGTATATCTGTGGTGATATGAATTTCCTTGTATTGCCATTATGGAATTTAAATTGTACATGATGACAGTTCCTTATTGATTTCTTTACTGGACTTAAACTTACACTGAACATTGTTCCCTTTATCCTGTGTCTGTCTGTACACTGTGGACGGCTCGATTGCCATCATGTATTGTCTTTCCGCTGACAGAACAGCACTCAACAAAAAGCTTTTCACTGCACCTTGGTTCACGTGACAATAATAAACAGACTAAATTAAATTAATCGTGTTTCAGAATGTCGAATCACGAGATTATTTTTTGTCTATTGATTGGAATGAAGCAAGCGGTACACCCCCCCAATAACAGTCCGAGGGGGGGTGGGGAGGGGGGATTGTGCCCGTTATTGCCGATTGTCCCCTAGAACCGTGTGAGGGGGGTAAAGTTTTACCCAAGGCTGGAAGGGAAGAAGCACAACGTTGGTCGGGGGGGGGGGGGGGGGGGGGGGTGGTGGTAAACGAGCGGGAATTCCCAGGCCGGGGGGGGGGTTAACGAGCGGGAATTCCCAGGCCGGGGGAGGGGGGTAAACGAGCGGGAATTCCCAGGGGGGGGTGGTAAACGAGCGGGAATTCCCAGGCCGGGGGGGGCTAAATGAGCGGGAATTCCCAGGCCCGGGGGGGGGGGGGGTAAACGAGCGGGAATTCCCAGGGGGCGGGGGTGGTAAACGAGCGGGAATTCCCAGGCCGGGAAGCCACAGAGCCCTCGGCCCCACACGCGTTGTGCCAAGGACGGGCCCAGTACTCATGCCGCCTACACGCCGCTCCCTCTCTCCTCTCCCACAATCGGAAGCTCCCGCCAGGTAGTGCCAGCTCGGTGGGAAACTGCCGGAAGTGTTGCGGGGGGGGGGGGGGGGGTGGGGGGTGGGTAATGGGAGGCTTAGTCGGCTATAACCGAAATCCGGTGGGTTTACTGCATTTCCATCAGGAAAATTCAAACTCTGATTTATTTCAGGTCTGCGGATACGACTGTTCAACTTTTCCCTCAAGCTGCTGAGCTGTTTTTTGTACATTGTCCGCGTGTTACTTGATGACCCTCGGCAAAGTAATGGATGGTATGTACAAAGTCACAACTTTACTCCAACTCAAGTGGGCAACTCATGGCTGAACAGTTCAAAAACTAATCAAAACAAAGCACCATATATGTTGCCCAAGAAAAGCATAATTCATCTTGTGTGCTTGCTCATTTAATGTTGCTCCATCGTATCATGTGATGACTAAGTCTCGGAATTTGTTGCTAAAACATACAAACCATATTCTAAGTTCTGAATAAATCATGGTGGGACTAATGGTAGAGGATCAGACTTCTGAGGTGGAGCTTTATGGGATGTTGATTATGTTAGGGGCCTGTTGCAATGTCTTTGACCAATTTTGTTTTTTAATTGAACTGAATTGGAAGATACAGTGTGGAAACGAGCTCTTCAGCCCATCAAGCCCATGCCGATCATCAAGCACCCATTCACGCTAGTACCACATTATCCCACTTTCTCATCCACTCCTAGGTGCAGTTTACAGAGGGCCAATTAAACCACAAACCTTTCCTCAGACTGAATGGATTGGGAGAAAACCCACATGGTCACAGGGAGAATACAAAATCCACACATTGGCATTCTTTTAGGGACCATCTTGACATGTTGTTATTCGAGGTCAGCGGTTCTTAACATGGGGGGCATGACCCCCATGGGGGTCGTTTGGGGATTTTCCAGGGGATCATGAAGGGGTCATAAATGAAATTATCCCATCCCATTGACTGAGTATTGGCAGACATGTTTTCATAAATCGGGCTGGTTTTTTTCCAATTTTTGTTTCGGGGGTCACGGTACTGACCAAAAATGTCTGATGGGGATGTGGGGCCAAAAAGGTTAAGAACCACTGCTCTAGGTGAATTGGAACTTGGTGTGTCTTTGCTAATTTCATATACAGTTATCATTATGGATTTGCTCTAAATTTTCAAAGAACAAGCTAAAGTAATATCCATCCAAGGACCCAAACAGTCTTTCCAGGTGAGACAGAGGTTCACCTGCACCTCCTCCAACCTCATCTACTGCATCCGCTGCTCTAGATATCAACTTATTTACATCGGCGAAACCAAGCGCAAGCTCGGCGATCGCTTCGCTCAACACCTGCGCTCGGTCCGCTTTGGCCAAATCTCCCGGTGGCCGAGCACTTCAACTCCCCCTCCCATTCCCAGTCTGACCTTTCTGTCATGGGCCTCCTCCAGTGCCATAATGAGGCCCACCGGAAATTGGAGGAACAGCACCTCATATTTCGCCTGGGCAGCTTGCAGCCCAGTGGTATGAACATCGACTTCTCCAACATTAGATAGTTCCTCTGTCCCTCTCTTCCCCTCCCCCTTCCCAGATCTCCCTCTATCTTCCTGTCTCCACCTATATCCTTCCTTTGTCCCGCCCCATCCATCAGTCTGAAGAAGGGTCTCGGCCCAAAACGTCACCCATTCCTTCTCTCCCGAGATGCTGCTTGACCTGCTGAGTTACTCCAGCATTTTGTGAATAAATACCTTCGATTTGTACCAGCATCTGCAGTTATTTTCTTAAGCTAAAGTAATATGGTTGCTGAGCACATCGCACTAGTGGATGTTCGATTATGCTTGTGCAATCATTTAAAAATACAACAATAATTAGAATGTTTGCATCAAAAAGATGTCGTAAATTCACACAGATTTTTTTTGGTAACACATAATGTCAAAGTATGTCACAAAGCAAGGAATAATAGGCACAAGACACAGTTTTCATAATAACATTCCTCGCTGAAACTTGAGGTCATCTTGGTCAACTTCCTTCACCAAATTACCACAAGATTCATAGAGCAAGTTTTAATGATTTCAACTGAATGTCATACAAATCAATCTATTTTATTAGCCTAAAATTACTTGCTTTGCTTTTCTCAAAATTGGTAATAGCCATTGGTCAAATGTAAAATTATGATTTAAATATAGCAGTTGAGTTTTTATTGTTGTTAGAGTCATAAATCCAGAGAAATGTACAGCACATACCCTCCATCCCACAATGTTAATGCTAACCATTGAGTATCTGTCTGCACTAATCAGCCATGATCACATTGAATGGCGGTGCTGGCTCGAAGGGCCGAATGGCCTACTCCTGCACCTATAGTCTATTGTCTATTGTCTAATTTTATTTATTAACACCTGCTGCCTGGCTTTCTATGTCCAGGTGATTCAATTGCTCATCATTTAGCCTTGTTATATATTTAATTGATTGAAAGATCTAGCATGGAAACAGGCCCTTCGGCCCACCAAGTCCATACTGACCATCAATCACCCGTTCACACTCGTTCTGTTATCCCACTTACTCATCCACTCCCCACACACTAGGGGCAATGTAGAGGGCAACTCACAGGCCAATTACACAGGCCATTTACCGTACAATTTACAGTAATTGTACAATTTACAATTACAGTACTATTACAATTTACAGTAAAATTACACAGGCCAGTTTACAGATGCCAATTCACAGGCCAATTAACCTACTGACCCGCACATATTTGGGATGTGGGAGGAAACCGGAGCACCCAGAGGAAACCCACGTGGTCACAGGGAAAATGTGCAAACTCCACACAGAGAGCACCCGTGGTCAGGATCGAACCCGGGTCTCCGGCGCTGTGAGGCAGCTGCTCTACCCGCTGCACCACTGTGCCGCCCTGCATTGTGAGGTTTCCTCTCTCCATTCTTACACAGTATGTAGCCATCCTCTGGGGGCGAACATAACTTCTTCAGGTCCCCTAGAATCCTCACATGAAACTTATGTGGTCTGGTTTTAGATGTCAGCAGTGTGGGGAAAGGTTATCACTATCTATCCACTCCAATTTTTTGCACCCATCAGACTTCCCCCTAACCTTTCCTCCCTAGGGAAAACAAACCCAGTTCATCCAGATCAACAGTGTTGGAGGAACTTAGTGGGTTAGGCAGCATCTCTGAGGATCATGGATAGGTGACGTTTTGGGTTGCGTTTGAAGAAATGGTTCCAACCTGATTGGATTCAGGTCGCCTATAGGTGTTCCCCAGAGATGTTGCCTGACCGCTGAGTTACTGCCGCACTTTGTGTCTTCTATCCAGTGCATTCACATCTACCCTGTGGCGACTAGAAATGCATGCAATACTCCAGCTGCGGCTGAAGTTGTACCATGAGTTGTACCAATGAAGGCCAGTATCCCGCATGCATACCCCTAGAAGCTCAGCGGTCAGGCAATATCTCTGGGGAACACCTATAGGCGACCTGAATCCAATCAGGTTGCAACATACATCAATGAGCTATCAAGGCCCATAATGTAAATAGAACCAGTAATTCATTTTTTACACTCCACTGTTCTGCCCAATATTAGTTTCATCTTGAATATATAAACTGAAGGGAACTTATCCATGATTGTGAAGTGTGTGGTCCAACCAGCTATGCTGCCTGGATTACAGGGCGTCAGCCACAAGGAGAGGTTAGACAAACTTGGATTGTTTTCTCTGGAACCCCAGAGGTCGAGGGGAGACCTGATAGAAGCATCTAAAATTATGAGAGGCATAGATTGGGTAGACAGTCAGAACCACTTTTTTTTGCCGAGCGTAAACGTCAAAGACTAGAGGGCCCAGCTACAAAGTTTACAGGGGATGTGCAGGGGAAATGTTTTACACGGAGTGGTGGATGCCTGGAACGCACTGCCAGGGGTGTTGGTGGAAGCAGACACGATATTGGTGTTTTAAGAGGGTTTCAGATAGGCACATGAAAGTGCGGGGAATGGGGGCATATGGATCACATGCAGGCAGAGGAGATCGGTTTGACTTTTAGATTTTTTTAGATTTTGAGATACAGCGCGGAAACAGGCCCTTCGGCCCACTGAGTCCGCGCCGCCCAGCAATCCCCGCACAATAACACTATCCTACACACACTAGGGACAATTTTTAAATTTACCCAGTCAATTAACCTACAAACCTGCACGTCTTTGGAGTGTGGGAGGAAACCGAAGATCTCGGAGAAAACCCACGCAGGTCACGGGGAGAAGGTACAAACTCCGTACAGACGGCGCCCGTAGTCAGGATCGAACCTGAGTCTCCGGCGCTGCATTCGCTGTCAGGCAGCAACTCTACCGCTGCGCCACCGTGCCGCCACGTGCCGACTTAGCAATAGTTTCACACGAACGTTATGGGCCGAAGGGCCTGGTCCTTTGCTGTACCGTTTGGAGAGGCTTTTAGAAAGCCACATGCATATGCAAGGAAAGGAGAGATGTGCTGCACTTACAGGCAAAAGGGATTTGTTTAGGTAAGCGTGGGCAGCACGGGCAATGTGGGCCGAAGGGTACGTTTTTCTGTGCTGTGCTGTTCCATGTACAATTTATGATGTTGATGCAAGGACTGGCGACTGGGTAACACAAGGCAAAGAAGTGTTTTGTACCAAGGTCAAAGCAACCATGGAACGGTTCAGACGTTTCCCCGTCAGTAACTATTGTGGGAGCTGACGTCAGGGGAACAGCTGGCTGGGAAAACAAGATGACACGCTTGGTTAGGTAGAGAAGATTAATAATTGCATTTGTAAGTGGGAGTGTGCACTGCCTTTGATCCTGAGGGGAAATCCCATCAATGCAGGCTTTGCATTGGAGAAAATGTCATCTCACTTCTGCTGAAACCAGTCTCAGTGCAATGCGGCTGAGGAACACCTATTTTGGACCATTAAAAATAAATCTGTGCAGAATAGATGCCGTGATTTTTATCAGATGACTGTAATAACATTTAGTAGGTACTATAACAACATTTAAAAGGCATTTGGACAGATACATGGATAGGAAAGGTTTAGAGGGATATGGGCGAAACGTGGCCAGGTGGTAGGAGTGTCGATGGAGCAACTTGGTCAGCATGGTCAAGTTGGGCTGAAGGGCCTGTTTCTGTGCTGTATGACTCTTTGATAAGAGTAGGTGTTTAATTTTACAATTGGTATTTATTATTGCAGTGTCGCAGTTATTTCACAGCGCCAGAGACCCGGGTTCCATCCTGACCTCGAGTACTGTATGCGTGGCATTTGTATGTTCCCCCTTTAACTGTGTGAGTGTCCTTCATGAGCTCCCAATTCCTCCCACATCCCAAAGGTGTGCAAGTTTAAATGTTAATTGTCCCTCTGTAAATTGCCCCGCGTGTGTAGGGAGTGGATGAGAAAGTGGGATAACATAGAACTTGTGTGAATGGGGCTGATCGATGGAAGGCCTGGATTCGGTGGGCTGAAGGGCCTGTTTCCATGCTGGATCTCTAAACTAAACCAAACTAAAGGTGCAAAACATAATACTGTATGAATAACAATAATATGTAGACAAAAATTAAATCCACCAGTTTGATCTGAAATTATTACTTTCTTTGTGTTTTGTTTTATAAAGCTGGGGCTGTTCCAGTCAAAACCACAGTCTCACCAAAACTGACCGGTAAGTTTTGGAATTGTTTAAAAAGTACAAAAGAATTACTCATGTCAAACTTACATTTTATATACATCGTTTAATAGAAAATAATCTGATGAATTTGTGACGCAAGGAACTGCAGATGCTGGAATTTTGAGCAAAATACAACATGCTGGAGGAACTCAGCTGGTCAGGCAGCAATCTGTGGAGGGAATGGTCAGATGACATTATGAATCGGGACCCTTCTTCAGTCTGACCCTTCTCCACATATACTGCCCGACCCATGGAGTTACCGCACATTGTGTTTTACAAAAGATGATAGTTTTGGTCTTTGGGAAATCACTGCTGGCCCAGGCATAGAAACAGGTTCTTCGGCCCATTGAACTCAGTCCAACCATCTACCACCAGTTTACAATAATCCTACATTAAAGAAGTTTAACGTTCTGGAGCATACCAGGGATGAAGGAAATGAGGGACTTATGAATGGGTTTTAGCATACATGAGGAAACTAACACCTTCATATGATCAAAATATCTGACTTTCTCCATCAGTCTGACGAAGGGACCCAACCCATAATGAAGTCTGTCCAATTTCCCTCTATAGATGCTGCCTAACCCACTCTGAGTTCCTCCAGCACTTTTTTTTTTTGGTCAAGATTCCAGCATCTGCAGTTCTTTGTGTCTCCATATACAAAACACAAGCTAACCAAGATTACCATTTTGATTTACCCTCAGATCTCCTATAATTTGGGTAGAAAGAAGTCTTCCCTTATGGGGTTTACAGGTAAGATATAAATAACTATAAAAATTACTGGAATTTTTTTAAATTTGCTTTACAAAATGAAATGACAGGCAAATGTATTTTTCTCAATACACTTCTTGCCAATCATGCTTTGGTAGTCGAAGAAAATAAATGCGTTCATGGGTAAGCAATCATAAGATCATAAGTGATAGGAGTAGAATTAGGCCATTCAGCCCATCAAGTCTACCCTGCTGTTCCAATCTTGGCTGATTGACCTTTCTCTCTCAGCCACAATTCTCCTGCCTTCTCCCCATGACCCCTTGCCACCCGTACCAATCTGTCAATCACACCCTGGCCACTCCCTCTTCTCCACTCTCCCAACGGGGCAAGAGTACAGAAGTGTGAAAACGCACACCTCCAGATTCAGGGACAGTTTCTTCCCAGCTGTTATCAGGCAACTGAACCATCCTACCGCACCCAGAGAGCAGTACTGAACCACTCTCGACCTCATCGGGGACCCTTGGACTACATTTGATCAGACTTTACAAAAGACAATAGACAATAGGTGCAGGAGGAGGCCATTCGGCCCTTCGAGCCAGCACCGCCATTCAATGTGATCACGGCTGATCATTCTCAATCAGTACCCCGTTCCTGCCTTCTCCCTATAACCCCTGACTCCGCTATCCTTAAGAGCTCTATCTAGCTCTCTCTTGAATGCATTCAGAGAATTGGCCTCCACTGCCTTCTGAGCCAGAGAATTGTGTACAGATTCACAACTCTCTGACTGAAAAAGTTTTTCCTCATCTCAGTTCCAAATGGCCTACCCCTTATTCTTAAACTGTGGCCCCTTGTTCTGGATTCCCCCAACATTGGGAACATGTTTCCTCCCTCTAACGTGTCCAACCCCTTAATAATCTTATACGTTTCGATAAGATCTCCTCTCATCCTTCTAAATTCGAGTGTATACAAGTCTAGTCGCTCCAGTCTTTCAACATATGATAGTCTGGCTTTATCTAGCAGTAAACGTTACTCCCTTATCGTATCTGTACACTGCGAATGGGTCGATTGTAATCATGCATTGTCTTTCCGCTGGCTGTTTAGCACGCAACTAAAGCTTCTCACTGTTTCTCGGTACACGTGACAATAAACTGAACTCATTCTCCGCCTTAAAAGTATCCATTGACTTGGCCTCCACAGCTGTCTGTGGCAATGAATTCCACAGATTCACCACCCTCTGACGAAATAAATTCCTTCTCATCTCCTTTCTAGAGGTAGGTCCTTTTATTCTGAGACTATGGCCTCTGGTCCTGGACTCTCCCACTAGTGGAAACATCCTCTCAATCATCAGTGTATGAATTATATAAGTTAGATATCATGGCTGCACGTTACGTTATGCTGCCATTCTGACTGATTTATTAGATTGATGGGAAACGTCCGTTCTCACTGACGTTCTGGATTTTCTCTACCATATACAAGTGGCACATGCAGCAAATTAACTTTTATCCATTAGGTTGCTCTTGGTTTCCATTGATTTGTAGATAAGGTCTGGTTTCACAGAATTTTGAAAGCTTACAGACAAATCTAATGTGCTTCTCTATTCTTTCTTTCCCCGGCTACACAAATTGTTTATTACTGTCTGGGATTTAAAAATAATTTATGCTGTCTGCCGTTAAAAAAAGTCCAGAAAATGTTGTTCTTCAGTGAGCCATGTATTCTTGTCCAAGGAGGGTGACTGCTGAGTGCCATTGCTGAGCTCCAGGCACGGTTCATGAGGTCTTCAATATTCCTAATACGACAAATTATATGACCGTTGCCATCAGCGATAGCTGTCGACTTCCACCAAGATACAAAACAGATACCACACATTGGGAACAAGAGCTGCACAGCATAGAAAATGGCACTTCTGTCCACCTTGTCCCGACCAACCAAGTTGGCATATTGGGTTAGTCCCATATGCCTGCATTTGGTCCATGTTCCTCGAAACCCTTCCTATCCACAGAGCTGTCCGAATATCTCTTCAAAGTCATAATCGTATCCACTTCTATTGCTTCTCCTGACAGCTCATTCTAGGTACGACTGCCCTCTGAGTGAAAATAAGCTGACCCTGAGGTCCCTCTGAAATCTCTCCCCTTTCACTTTAAACCTGTGCAGCAATGAAAAACGGCCCTTCGGTCCACTGAGTCCAGGCCGACATGCTCACACTAGTTCCATGTTATCCCATTTTCTCATGCACTACCCGCACTCTAGCGGGCAATTTACAGGGGCCAATTAACCTGCAAACCCGCACGTCTTTGGGAAGTGGGAGGAAACCAGAGCACCCGGAAGAAACCCACGCGGTCACAGGAAGAACCTGCAAACTCCACACAGACTTTGTTCGGTGACTCGAAAATCCAAGAACAAAGGAGGCTGCAGAAATTGGTTGACATTGGCCTAGTCCACCAGGGGCACTGACCTCCCCACCATCGAAGGGATTTACAGGAGGAGCTGCCTGAAAGAGGCAGATAATATCATCAAAGACCCACACCAGCCTGGCCATGCTCTCATCTTGCCTCTATCATCGGGAAGAAGGTACAGGTTCACGAACAGCTTCTTCCCAGCAACCATCAGGTTCTTGAACCATCCTGCACGATACTAACCACAGCCCTACCTCAATCACAACACTACCCAACCACTTCAGGCTTTGCACTAGCATGGTTGTTCAATGTACAGTACCTTGATCTTTGCACTCTCTTGGTCTAGTTTACTTGGAATGGCTGATAATTTATTGTATACTAGACCAAGTGGACCCGTCGGGCCCAAACCTCTCCTGCATTGGTGCAGCACCCCCTCCCCCCTCCCTCCCCCGCTCCCCCTCCCTCCACTCCCTCCCCCCTTCCCCTCCCACCCTCCCACCCTCCCTTCCCCCCTCCCCTCCCCCTCCTCCCACTCCATCCCCCTCAACCCCCCTTATCCCCAACCCTCCTCCCCTTCCCCTCCCCTCCCCTCCCCTCCCCCCTTCCCCCCCAATCCATCCCCTCAACCCCCCCTTATCCCTCCTCCCTCCATCCTCCTACCCTCCCTCCTCCCCTCCCCTCCCTCCTCCCACTCCCCCTCCCTCGCCCCTCCTCCCCCCACTCCCCCTCCCCCCACTCCATCCCCTCAACCCCCCTTATCCCCAACCCTCCTCCTCTTCCTCTCCCCTGCCTTCCCCTCCCCCTTCCCCTCCTCCCCTCCCCCCCCACTCCATCCCCTCAAACCCCCTATCCCCCCTCCCTCTCTCCCTAGGAGTTGGATTTAAACTTTAAAATGTGAATAACTTTAAGAATATAACACCGATTTCAATGAAACTTCTTCCATTAGCACCGAAGGGACGACGGTGAGTAAGGTGGGCCTAAAATTGTCACGCTATCGTGTACCGTTTTGGCTGTAGTTCAGGAACAAACAAACAAACAAACGAGAGTTTTAATATATAGATTTATTATTGTCGTTGGATCTCCATCTTTAAATTCGCTGACAACACCACCGGGGTTGGACACATTACGCCGAATGATGTGTCATAGAATAGATGGGAGATTATCATCTGATTGAATGGTGCCAGAACAACAACCTTGGTCTCAACGCCAGTAAAACCAAGGAACTGATGTTGGCTTTAGAAGAGGAAGGCAGAGCATCCACAAACCTGTCTTCATCGATGGTTTGGTGGTGGAGAGAGTCAACAACTTCCAGTTCCTGGGCGTGCATTTCTCTGAAGATCTCTCCTGGACCTGGTACGTTGATGCAACCAGAAAAAAGGCCCATCAATGCCTCTACTTCCTCAGAAGATTGAGGAGATTCGGTATGTCGATGAATACTATATCGAACTGCATCTACCGCATCGGCCATGGTTGTTCAATGTACCTGAATGTTTGCACTGGCCTGGTCTCATTTACTTGGTTGTATCACGGCTTGGTTCAGCAACTCAAACACCCAGGAATGCAGGAGATCACAAGAAGTGGTGGTCACCACCATTGAAGGGGTCTACAGGAGGCACTTCCTCAAAATGGCAGCCAGCATTGTCAAGGACCCACACCACCCTGGCCGCACTCTCATTTCAATCCTAAGGGAAGTAGGTACAGGAGCCTGAAAACAGTTGCCTCCAGGTTCAGGAACAGCTTCTTCCCAACAACCATCAGGCTATTAAACAGTACAAACACCAACTGAACTAGGAACGATGAACCATCTTGGTTGCAGTGAGGACTGCGGGTCTCGCCGATGTACAGTATAGGAAAATTAAACACTCGTGACTCTTGACCCTTGATCCAATGTGCAGTAAAGTTGCAGGAAGTAAGAGTTTCATTCTTGCGGTTCATATCCGATGCATATGGCAAAAAAAACACTCATGACTCTGGAAATATCTATGGACATGGAAAGGCTGTTTCCAGTAACGGGAGAGTCTAGAATCAGAGGGCACAGACACAGAATAAAAGGATGTACCTTCAAAAAGGAGATATGGTGGAATTTATTTAGCCAGATGGCAGTGAATCTGTGCCATGGCTGTGGAGGCCGTCATCGGGTATTTTTAAAGCGGAGATAAAATATGTTCTGAATTAGTAAGGGCATCAAAGATTAAGGGGAGAAGGCAGGAGAATGGGGTTGAGAGGGAAAGATAGATCAGCCATGATTGAATGGAGGAGTAGACATGGGGTGAATGGCCTAATTCTGTTCCTATGTCTTACGGTCTAATATCTAATTAATGTACATTATGATAATTTAGGTCTTGTAAATTTAATTTAATGTAATTTAAGTAATGTAATTGAAGGAATCGCCATGTATATTAGCACCATTTTTCAGATTGGTGTGAACTCAATTCAAGGCGTCCATCTCTATCTGTGTTTTGTGACAATGTTGAGGATAGCAATTGTTCTGGTTGACCAATTTGTAAATAGCTGCTGACTTTCGGATACATGGGTGAATCCAGACAGAATGTCGTAACAATACAATTGTCGCTACTTCTGGACCTCTGACATTGGGACGAGGTTTTGTAATGACCAAATAAACAAACTATTTTGAGAGTTTTTTCAGCCACAAAAGGGCGGCACGGTGGCGCAGCAGTAGAGTTGCTGCCTTACAGCGCTTACAGCATCGGAGACCCGTGTTCGATCCCGACTACGGGTGCTGTCTATATGGAGTCTCTACATTCTCCCCGTGGGTTTTTCTCCGAGATCTTCGGTTTCCTCCACACTCGAAACACATACAAATTTGTAGGTTAATTGGCTTGGTATGAATGTAAACTGTGTGTAGGATAATGTTAATATCCAGGGATCGCTGGTCAGTGCGGTTGGATGGGCTGAATGACCTGTTTCCGCTCTATATCTCTAAATAAAACGAAGCTAAACTGAACTAAAAGATCTACAGAAGTCATTGGATATTGAACAAGTCAGCTCAGATTAGAATATTGGGACAGAGGTGGAAAATGGCTTATTAAAATCAGGGACAGATTTTGATTTAAATATAACAAAGCATTTGTACACGACACTGTCCAATTTTGAGTAAGGTCATAGTGTAATATTGTGTTTATGGTCCCAAGGACTGTAACACGTTTAAGTATCAATAACACCATCAGTTCTATGTAGGTTATGGGTGGAATGCTCTGGAGATGTGTCGAGTTAAAAGAATATTATATTTTAATTATACCAAATGCATTAAAAGCCTCAGTAACTATCAACTTCTATGGAGTGTTTGTGTAGGAAGGAACTACAGATGCTGTTTAAACCAAAGGTAGACACAAAAAGCTGGAGCAACTCAGCGGGACGGGCAGCATCTCTGGAGAGAAGGAATGGGTGACGTTTCGGGTCGAAACCTTTCTTCAGACTAGAGTTCAAGTAGTCTGAAGAAGGGTCTCGACCCGAAACGTCACCCATTCTTTCTCTCCTGAGATGCTGCCTGACCTGCTGAGTTACTCCAGCATTTTGTGAAATAAATACCTTTGATTTGTACCAGCATCTGCAGTTATTTTCTTACACTGGGAGAGGAGGGGTCAGCATCAACAGATTCTGACCCCTTTCTCTCCCCCTTTTCTCTGCCATCCTCTCCCCCTTTTGTTCCCTGGAGCACAGGAGGCCGAGTGGTGATCTTGGAGAGGTGTACAAATGCATGTGGGGATAGATAGTGTGAGTGCACAGAGTCTTGTACTCCGGGAAGGGAATCAAGGATGAGAGAGCGTATTTCCTATTTAACTGGAACCTGGGCGGCAAATTCACCCATTCCTTCTCTCCAGAGATGCTGCCTGTCCCGCTGAGTTGCTCCAGCTTTTTTTGTGTTTATCTATGAACTGTATCTTGGGTTGTCCTACAGACTTTGCTTTTTATTTGCACAAGTATTACTTGAATAATAATTGAATTAAAAAAATTATTGTTTTTATCTGTGTGTTATTGTGTTTATGGGTCCGTTACGCTGTAGAAAATAAGAATATAATTGTTCCGTTAGTGGTACTTATGACAATTAAATACTATTGATTGAAATAACATTGATCCAGTCTAGGATTGCTAGTTTTCATAAATATTAAACTAAAAACTAAAATAAAATTTGAGTTTTGTAGCTTTGTAACAATTTTGCCAAATTTGGAAATCAGCAACAAAAAAAAAAGACAGAAAGTGCTGGAGTAACTCAATGTGTCAGGCAGCATCTCTGAAAAACATGGATAGGTAATGTTTCGGGTTGGGACCCTTCTTCAGACCTCAAGGGTCCCAACCTGAAACGTTACCTACCCACGTTCTCCAGAGATGCTGCCTGACCCCTTGAGTTACTCCAGCACTTCGGGTTTTTTTTTGTAAACCAGCATCTGAAATTCCTTGTGTCTACATTTGTAAATCGATAAAGTTGAAATCTCAAATTTTCCCCATTTTAATGTTTCAGGATGAATTGCCGTTTTCCTTCTGTAGTATTTATAAAAAAGATTCTTTCATGCTTAATTAAAAACCTGAGGCTCATTTCTTCAGATAACCTGTTGTGTTAATCTCCATTATTTCCTTTCAGGTTACCGTGGCCTTGATAAGTTTCTTTGAAACAATGTTGTTGGCTTATCTCAGCTATAAGGTAAGCATTTTTTGATTTGAAACGGTTGCTAGGCAATGAATTGCTCGAATAAACTCTCTGGATTCAGGGAATCCGTCAGATTGCTTTTTACCAGCTGGCAGTGCAACAAAGGTCAGGAGAATTTGCATTAAATGAAAGGACATAGGTCACAGCCAATTCCAGTTGTGCTACAAATGCGTAGATAGTGTTTCCATTTCACTTTTTGAATGGCTATGATTTACGGGCATAGACACAAAATGCTGGAGTAAATCAGCAGGTCAGGCATCACCTCTGGAGAAAAGGAATAGGTTACATTTCGGTTCGTGACACTTCTTCGGACTGAGAAGGGTCTCGATCTGAAACGTCACCTATTCCTTTTCTCCAGAGATGCTGCCTGACCCGCTGAGTTACTCCAGCATTTTGCCTCTCTCTTCGGTGTGAACCAGTATCTGCAGTTCTTTCCTGTACAAAGATTTACGAGTAATTGCCTATTGGTGGAACAAAACAGATATTACAGTCTGATGTAAATTTGATAAGTAATTAGATCAGTTGCTAAGCATTTTTTTAAAAAAGCATCTGGTGGGAATTTGGAAGTAAAGTTAAAATGGATTGCTCTTTTTTTTTAAAAAGCAAGCATTAATTTGTTAAATTAACAAGGATGTTAAGTCTGTGTTAATGAACCTTCTTAAGGAGTAGGTGGTTTTGCACCAGCGGTAATTACAACAGGAAGGGATTAGTAATTGAAGACCTGCTTTTTGAATCAATCAAACTGCTGGGAGGTTATTTGTTTGTCGAGGGTGTTCGATTGGCCTTAGAGGAGTCACAGAAGAGATGTTGCTGGATTAGTTACTGGGTTGAGAGTTTGTGGCTAACAGGCTGGAGAAACCGTGGCTGGTGTTGTCGATATTTTACTGAGTGGTCAAAGAAAACCTTTTGGAAACTGGAGGGGATGGGTTGAAGGTAATTGGAAAAATAACTTGCGCTGATCTGGAGACGGTCAGAACCTGTTTCCCAGGGCGGAAATGTCTCACACCAGAGGGCATTGCTATAAGGTGAGAGGAGACAAGTTTAATGGAGCTGTGTGGGGCAATTTGTTTTAATGACACAGAGGGTGGTGGGTGCCTGGAACGCCCTGCCAGGGGTGGTGGTGGAGGCAGACACGATAGTGGCATTTAGGAGGCTTTTAGATAGGCACGTGGAACTGCAGGGAATAGAGGGATATGGATCGTGCACAGCCGGATGAGATCAGTTCAACTTGGCATCATGTTTGGCACAGACATTGTAGGCTAAAGAGCATGTTCCTGTGCTGTATTGTTTTTTGATGTGAAGGAACTGGAGCGGTTAAAGATCTAAATGAAAAGCATAAAACTGAATAATCATTTTCAGAAAGGAGTTGGATACACACTTACTAGAATCATAGAGTTTCTATGATTCTAGTAAGCGTGTATCCAACTCCTTTCTGAAAATGATTATTCAGTTTTATGCTTTTCATCTGCTGAAAAAGATGGACTATTTTAGTTTGCGCGATCCTTGATAGCGAAGTATTCATTAGGATACTTTTTACTTTCGTTTTGTGTTTGTTTGATTACCAAGGATATGGGCAACTGGAAACATTTTTCAATTGGCCTGATGTCCACTGAAAGGGTTGCAGGGTTTTTGTGTTGTATAGGAACAAGAAACTGCAGATGCTGGTTTACAAAAGAAGACACAGAATGCTGGAGTCTGTAGAAGGGTCCCTACCCAAAACTTTGCCTATCCATGTTCTCCAGAGATACTGCCTGACCAGCTGAGTAACACCCGCACTTTGTGTCGTCTTCTGTGTTATGTCATTGACTATATAATCACCCTTGGACACAAGTAACAGACTTGTCAATTGTATATAACTTCTCATGTGCAACTCAAAATGTAGATGGGTTTCATTAAACTGCCGCACGTTGGCAGAATCCTGTCGAGAAATGCAATCAATTGAGATATCTTTAATGAATCGTGCCTTTTAAAAGTTGGATTATTGAGACTTTTAATCGCCACTATTAAATTACCATTTTTCAATTAGAAGGCTGACTGTGCATCAGATAACAGCTAAGTCTGGGTGATGGGGTGCAGTTTTGTTTTAATTGCCAGCTGGGTTCCATTGGGACTAATTGATTCCATTTATTTGCCCCAGAATGGCACGGGACCAAGGCAATTGTAAACGCTTTGCCTTGTTAACGTGTGATTTGGGCACTGTTTCTCCCGATGAGCACATGCTAGCTCTGAGCAAACTTGCTTAATGAACTGCATGAGAGGGCATAGCTCTCACATCTCACAGTGAGATGGGCAAAGTTTAAAGGAAATGCACAGGACATGTTTGTTTTTAGTGGTGAGTGCCTTGAAAGTGCTGTTGGGAGAGGTGGTCAGGGTGGCAGTTCAAAGACCTTTGGATAGGAACGTGGATGTGGTCATGTCCAGATAGATGCGATTGTTTAGTTTAGAGTTTCAGCATGGAAACAGGCCCTTCAGGCCACTCAGTCCATGCCGATCATGGATTACCCGTACATCAGTTCTGTGTTATCCCACTTTCTCATCCACTCCCTGCTCGCCAGGGACAATTAACCTCCAAACCCGAACGTCTTTGGGACATGGGAAGGAACCGGAGCACCAAGAGGAAACCCACGTGCTCAGAGGGAAAATGTGCAGACTCCAGGCAGACAGCACCCGGGGTCAGGATCAAACCCGAGTCTCTGGTGCTGTGAGGCAGCAACTCTACCGCTGCACCACTGTGCCGCCCTGAACTAATCCCAAAACTAATAAGTGATGTTTATGGTGTCGTGCTTGGCACAGATATTGTGGGCTGGGGGGCCTGTTCTTGTGCTGTACTGTTCTATGATCTAATTACTGCTTTATAACTTTGGGGAGCTAGGTTAAGGTCGAAGTCTTCTGTTCAGAATGCAGAATTTGGGTGTTACTTAATTGGAAAAACAAAATGTATGGATGTGGGAAGCCTGAAATCAAAGCAGGGGATGTCCATTCCGTATGCAGAGGCCACCCTGAGTTTCCAGTAACTTCTGTAACTTTAATTCTCCATCCTAGACATGCCCTCTGACCTTTCTGCCTTTGACCACTTGCATGGCTGCAGCAGAGAGCAGCGTACGTTTAAGGAGGTTGTGTACTCTCTATCCTCTCACTAAGCTCATTCCAGAACTCGGGACTTGAAGCTGACTGCGACTGTTTTGGGTGGCCAGACTTCAAATTCTGTGTCAGGACTGGCCAGTGACTGCAATCTGAAGAAGGTTCCCAACCCGAAACATCATCTGTCCATCCCCCCCCCCCACACAGACGCTGCCTGGCACCTTGAGTTCCTCCAGCACTTTGTGTCTTGATTTCAGCAACATACACAGTTAATCCATTATCAAACAACATAAGTATTACCTTTGCAACCCATCCTGTACACACTATAACCTGTTTTCTTTCAAAAATTATGATTTATGGTGACAACTTGTGTGCTTGCCAATTGCAAAAACAAAAGAATTATTTTCAACTGAATGAGAATTTATCCATGCAAGATAATTTAATTCATGTAAATTGTATTTAAATCACAAGCTGGGGCAAGACCATCACATCTGTGTATCCAAACATTCTGGGTTCCCCGGAATGCAGTTGACTTGTGTTTGTCTGCACAAAACATTTGAAGGCAACTGTTTTCCTGAGGGTACATTTTTTCTGTGCTACCTATTTGCATGTTGTGAGAATGGGTCACAAATTATTCTCGGGGCTGAGCCAATACCCAACTAATTTATGTAATGCTTTCTAATGTAAATAAATTACAATTAACTCATGATGAGCGTTTGATGCCATCGGGCCCAGTACTCACTGGAGTTTAGAAGGGTGAGGGGGGATCTCATTGAAACGTACCGAATAGTCAAAGGCCTGGATAAAGTAGATGTGGAGAGGATGTTTTCACTGGTGGGAGAGTCGAGGACAAGAGCCCATAGCCTCAGATTAAAAGGACGTACCTTCAGAATGGAGATGAGGAGGAATTCCTTGAGCCAGATGGTGAATCTGCTGGAGATGGTGGTGGAGGGTATTTTTAAGGCAGAGGGTGGAGCTGGCTAATGTTAGAAGGGTGAAAGAATGGCCCAGCACAGCTCTGGGCAATAACAGTACACTGGGAGAGTGCCAGTGAACAGTAACAGCTCACTGGGGGAGTGCCAGTGAACAGTAACAGCACACTGGGAGAGTGCCAGTGAACAGTAACAGCTCACTGGGAGAGTGCCAGTGAACAGTAACAGCACACTGGGAGAGTGCTAGTGAAAGACGTACAGGTATGTAGGTTAATTGGCTGGGTAAATGTAAAAATTGGCCCTAGTGGGTGTAGGATAGTGTTAATGTGCGGGGATCGCTGGGCGGCACGGACTTGGAGGGCCGAATAGGCCTGTTTCCGGCTGTATAGATATGATATGATATGATATGATATATGATAGTAGCAGTACACTGGGAGAGGAGTCTGAAGAAGGGTCTCGACCCGAAACGTCACCCATTCCTTCTCTCCTGAGATGCTGCCTGACCCGCTGAGTTACTCCAGCATTTTGTGAAATAAATACCTTCGATTTGTACCAGCATCTGCAGTTATTTTCTTACACTGGGAGAGGAGGGGTCAGCATCAACAGATTCTGACCCCTTTCTCTCCCCTTTTTCTCTCCCATCCTCTCCCCCTTTTAATCCCTGGAGCACAGGAGGCCGAGTGGTGATTGTGGAGAGGTGTACAAATGCATGTGGGGATAGATAGTGTTAATGCACAGAGTCTTGTACTCCGGAATGGGAATCAAGGATGAGAGAGCGTATTTACTATTTAACTGGAACCTGGGGGGCAAATTCTTTCACACGGAGGGTTGTGGGTGCAAGGAACGAGCTGCCACAGGAGGTAGTGGAGGAATTAAACAACATTCAAAAGTCACTTGAACAAGGGGTATGGATCGGAAATTTTGAGAGGGGTATGGGTCAAATGCAGGCAAAGAGGACTACCTTGGTTGGGCCATCTTGGTCAGCGTGGTAGGGGGAGGGGGGGGGGGGGTGAAGGGCATGTTTCTGTGCTCTACGACTCTGTGACAGTATTCAGCTCTCCTTTAAATACACACATTGCCTTGATGTATAGGAGCCTTGATCTTGCATCTGGTAAGAATGTGTGGAGTCACTTGTCAATGAAATCCAAATTCGATTAATAGTGTGACCGTCGTGTGAAATCACTCCCTGCTTTCTCCTTGCAGAACTGCCACAGCACGGAAGCAACTTTTCATTATAACGACAGAAAATCTGCAAACCCTTTGAACTAAGTATCCCCCCCCCAGTTTTATATTTAGAACACGCTTGCCTATCTCGATTGAGGTGGCATTTAGGTTCCAGAGAAGGGAGAACTTAATTTTCCCTCTGAGTGATGAGACTGCGTCGTGTTTCTGGACGGGTGCCAGACTCGTAGCTGTTGTTATCCCTTCTCGGCTGTGCCTGGTGGAATTTGAAATTACTGAGTCATTTACTTCACTCTCTCCTGATCATAATGCAACACATGACAGTCGGCAGCTTGGAGGTGTCACGATTGACTGAACGTTAATGGATATTCAGAGCTAGCCATGCGGCAAGTGGCCCGTTGCCCAGGCAGTCATCCCTGTCAGGAGCACTAATGTCCCATATATATTTCCCAACACCGTTTAATATAGGATCAGTCTGAAGAAGGAGGGTCCTGAGAAGTCATAGAGCAATAGATTCTCACAGTGTGGAAACAGGCCAACTTGCCCACACTGACCAACATGTGCCATCTACATTAGTCCCACCTGCCTGCGTTTGGCCCATATCCCTCCAAACCTGTCCCATCCATGTACCTGTCTAACTGTTTCTCAAGTACCTGTGATAGTACCTGCCTCAACTACCTCCTCTAGCAGCTCGTCCTATCACCCATTATGTGAAAGTTACCCCTTGGGTTCCCATTAAATCTTTCCCAACTTTCACCTTAGCCTTATGTTCTCTTGTTCTCGTTTCCTCAACTCTGGGCAAGAGAGTCGGTACGTTTACCCAATCTATTCCTCTTTCACATGAATGGGCAGTACCTAGATGGAAATAGAATTAATGCTGGCAAGCATGATTGGTATTGATAGGCTTCATGGTCAGTATAGCAGTGGTGGGCTGAAGGGTTTGTTTCCCCGCTATGTAACTCTAGAACCTGATTGATTTAGAATCTGGCTTCGTCATTTCCTTTTGTGGAAAGATGTTCATCGTAGGCAACAGCAGATATCAAGTCGAGTTTATTTGTCACATACACATAAATGTGCAGTGAAATGAAAGATTACCCACAGTCCAACAATAAGAGCAATACAAATAAGCAATAACACACACAATCAAACAAAAAGAAACATCCATCACAGTGAGTCTCCTCCAGTCCCCTCCTCACTGTGATGGAAGGCCAGAATGTCTTTTCTCTTCCCCTGCCGTCTTCTCCCGCGGTCATGCTGTTGTAGTTGCCACGTTCCTGGCCGCACCGGACGGTGAAAGGTCCGCAGCGGGCCGACCCAAGCCCCGCGATTCAGGGCGTGCGAATACGCTGCCACTGCACGTTGGGGCGGTCGGGGCTCCCGACATTGAAGCCCCCGCCGGGCAGAGAAAATCCCGCGGCCTATTTCAGTCCGTGCCGGACGGTGAAAGGTCCGCAGTGGGCTGACCCAAGCCCCGCGATCCGGGGCGGGCGAAGACGCTGCCGCTGCCGGAGCTCCCGATGTCGGCCCCCACCCAGGGCAGGGGCTGCAAGCTTCCGACGTCCCCGCGGCCGGAGCCTCCACAGGCGAGTCCCAGGTGGAGGCCGCCAGCTCCAGGTGCATGGCCGATGGTAGGCTGCGGCGGGAACGGAGACATGACCCAGAACAAAAGGTCGCGTCTCCGTTCAGAAGAGACAATTTTATATTTACAGTTCCCGAATAACCATCGTATTCTTTGTAGCACAGGATAGGAACCATGAAAATCACCAGCAATTTAGTTTAGTGTAGAGATACAGCACGGAAACAGGACCTCCAGCCCACCGAGTCCACGCCAACCAGTGGTCCCCGCACGCAAACACTATCCCACGCACGAGGGACAATTTAAAATATTTCACCAATCAACCTATAAATCCGAACATCTTTGGAGTGTGGGAGGAAACAATAGCTGCCGGAGAAAACTCACTCGGTCAGGGGGAGAATGAACAAACTCGATACAGACAGCACCTGTAGTCAGGATGGAACCCGGGTCTCTGGCGCTAGGAGGCAGCAACTCTACCACTGTGCCACCCACAAAAGGTGTTGGTGTATATAATGGTCTTTGCTGTTGGTGGCTATATCGTCCTGTAAGCTGGTTAATTAAGACATTTTAATTCTCAAACTTTAATCTTTTTGTAGTATTGAAAGTTCATTAAAAAATGGAATATCTAGTTTTTAACATTTATACATGCCAGTACACCATGACAAACATTTTATTTTAGTTCCATATACCAGTCACTGCTCCCTACGTAGGCACAAAATGCTGGAGTAACTCAGCGGGTCAGGCACCATCTCGGGAGAGAAGGAATGGGTGACGTTTCGGGTCGAGACCCTTCTTCAGACTGATGTCAGGAGGGGGTGGGACAAAGAAAGAATGTAGTTGGAGACAGGAAGACAGTGGGAGAACTGGGAAAGGGGAGGGGAAGAGAGAGACAGAGGAACTATCTAAAGTTAGAGAAGTCAATGTTCATACCGCTGGGGTGTAAGCTGCCCAAGTGAAATATGAGGTGCTGTTCTTCCAATTTCCGGTGGGCCTCACTATGACACTGGAGGAGGCCCATGACAGAAAGGTCAGACTGGGAGTGGGAGGGGGAGTTGAAGTGCCCAGCCACCGGGAGATCAGGTTGGTTAAGGCGGATTGAGCGAAGGCTCTTGTTTTTTTTATTCCTCCTAAGCAACCGGGAGATCAGGTTGGTTAAGGCGGACTGAGCGGAGGTGTTCAGTGAAACGATCGCCGAGCCTGCGTTTGGTCTCGCCGATGTAGAGAAGTTGACACCTGGAACAGCGGATACAGTAGATGATGTTGGAGGAGGTGCAGGTGAACCTCTGCCTCATCTGGAAAGACTGTTTGGGTCCTTGGATGGAGTTGAGGGGGGAGGTAAAGGGACAGGTGTTGCATCTCCTGTGGTTGCAGGGGAATGTACCTGGGGAGGGGGAGGTTTGGGTGGGAAGTGACGAGTGGACCAGGGAGTTACGGAGGGAACGGTCTCTGCGGAATGCAGAAAGTGGAGGGGATGGGAAGATGTGGCCAGTAGTTGGATCCCATTATATAGGTGGCAAAAATGTTGGAGGATTATATGTTGTATACAACAGCTGATGGGGTGGAAGGTGAGGGCAAGGGGGACTCTATCCTTGTTACGAATGGGGGGAAGGGGAGCAAGAGCGGAGCTGCGGGATATTGAGGAGACCCAAGTGACTACCGACCGGTGGCCCTCACCTCGGTTGTCATGAAATGCTTGGAGAGGCTAGTCAAGAAGCACATCTGCGCCCTCCTTCCTCGCAACATGGACCCACTACAGTTCGCATACCGTCCGAACAGGTCCACGGATGATGCGGTCTCCCAGGTTCTACACACCGCTCTCTCTCATCTGGACAGCCAGGGGGGCTATGTGAGGATGCTGTTCATTGACTTTAGTTCAGCATTCAACACAATAGTCCCCAGCAGACTGGTTGAGAAGCTGCTGGAACTGGGGCTTAGCACCCCTCTGTGTGCCTGGGTCCTGGACTTTCTCACTGCCAGGCCCCAAGTGGTCAGGATGGGGGAACACACATCTAGCTCCCTCACCCTGAACATAGGATCCCCCCAGGGCTGCGTCCTTAGCCCCCTACTGTACTCCCTGTACACACATGACTGTAGGGCCAGGTTCAGCTCAAACTCCATCATCAAGTTTGCTGATGACACTGTGGTGGTGGGCCGGATCTCCAACAACGATGAGAAGGCCTACCGGGAGGAGGTGGCTGATCTGGCACTCTGGTGTCAGGACAATAGCCTCCTCTTGAATGTCACTAAAACAAAGGAGCTGATTGTGGACTTCAGAAGGGCTAAACATCCAAGGACGTACACGCCACTGGAGATAAATGGGTCTATTGTGGATAGGGTGAGCAGTTTCAAATACTTGGGAGTCCGCATCGCAGAGGATCTGACGTGGGCAACGCACATTGCCGCACTGGTGGGTAAGGCTAAGCAGCGCCTTTACCACCTTAGACAACTGAGGAAATTCAGAGTGTCGCTGAGGATCCTTCATTGCTTCTACTCTGGGGCTGTAGAGAGCATCCTGTCCGGCAACATTACAGTCTGGTTTGGGAACAGCTCTGCCCAGGACAGGATGGCCCTGCAGAGAGTAGTGCGTTCGGCAGAACGCACCATGGGAACTACACTCGTCCCCCTGCAGGACCTATACATCAGGAGGTGCAGATCCAGAGCAAGCAAGATCATGAGGGACCCCTGCCACCCCAGTAACGGACTGTTCCAGATGCTACGGTCAGGCAAACGCCTCCGCTGTCACGCTGTGAAAACGGAGAGGATGAGACGGAGCTTCTTCCCACAGGCCATCAGGACTGTCAACTTTGATAACCCCAGAGACTAAATTTTTGTCGACACTTTTTGTGCTATGTTTAGTAACTTATTAACTTTATTTATATGCTGTAACTGTAATTATTTTTGTGCACAACCCGCAGGCATTGCCACTTTCATTTCACTGCACATCGAGTATGTGTATGTGACAAATAAATTTGACTTGACTTGACTTGAGAGCCTCATCTATAATGGAAGAGTGCCCCCCCCCCCCCCCCCCGTTTCCTAAAGAATGAGGACATCTCAGATGTCCAAATATGCAACACCTCATCCTGGGCTCAGATGCAGCGTAGACGGAGGAATTGGGAGTAGGAGATAGAGTCTTTACAGGAGACAGGGTGGGAAAAAGTGTAGTCCAGATAGCTGTGGGAGTCAGTGGGTTTGTAGTAGATGTTGGACACTAGTCTGTCTCCTGTGATGGAGATGGTGAGATCCAGAAACGGTAGGGAGATGTCAGAGATGGTCCAAGTATATTTAAGAGCAGGAAGGAAATTGGTGGTGAAATGTATGAAGTCAGTGAGTTCTGCAAGGGTACAAGAGGTAGCACCAATGCAGTCGTCAATGTAGCGGAGGTAGAGTTCAGGGATAGAACCAGTGTATGCCTAGGACAGGGATTGTTCGACGTACCCGACAAAGAGGCAGGCAATAGCTAGGGCCCATGCGAGTGCCCATAGCTACGCCTTGGATTCGGAGGAAGTGGGGGGAGTCAAAGAAGAAGTTGTTGAGGGTAAGAACCAGCTCTGCTAGGTGGAGGAGAGTATTGGTAGAAAGAAATTGGCTGGTTCTGCGGTCGAGGAAGAAACGGAGGGCTTTAAGACCTTTCTGGTGGGGGATGGAGGTGTAGCGTGACTGGACATCCAGAGTAAAGATGAGGCAGTGGGGGCACGAAAAACGGTCTGGGGGGAACGAATAGGTGACGCTTCAGGTCGAGACCCTTTCTGGAGAGAAGGAATGGGTGACGTTTCGGGTCGAGACCCTTTCTGGAGAGAAGGAATGGGTGATGTTTCGGGTCGAGACCCTTTCTGGAGAGAAGGAATGGGTGACGTTTTGGGTCACTGCTGCCTTATGATTCTCATTTAATTGTGGCTATTATACAGGATGCTGAATATTTTAATACTTTGAAAAAGTAGGAATTTTTCATGAGGTAAAACCACCTAGTTTGGTCGTCTATTACTCATCGAAGCTGTGGGAATTACAGAAGATTTTTTTCTTTCTTGCAAAAGGACGAACCTATTGGATTGGAAAGATGTTTTAAAAACGATTAGTCATAAATTCATTTATCACTGAATTCTCTTGACTGCCATATCACCCCCTCTACAGAAATACTATATCAAGTCACAATGTAATTGTGTGTAATGCCTTTGTCGATTACATGAATATCAAGAGATTGCAATAATGCCTTATTGAACAAGAGAGGAATCACACAGACATAATGGGAGATGAGATGATGAAAAAATTAAAGATGAATTCAATTTTGGCATGTCGCACAGTTATCTTCCTCCTCTGCACAGGAGCAAATCCAATAAATGCGGGGCAGCTTTGAATTCAGTTACTCAATTATACATTATTTGCAGGCAGGGATATTAAAGTAAAATAGTTCTCTGACACAAATGATTTGACAATGAGCAGTGGATACCCAGGGTTAAGTTTCACAGTGCCTGGTCCAGGATAAGATAGTTTGGACATATATACCTTTGGCACTTCCCTCTTTTGAACCATTGAGAGATTGTCAACATCGACACAACATAGATTGTCGACATAGACAACACATAGATGGAGCTGTATTTCCAAAGGTTTTTGCACAATAAAAATGGCTTTCTGAAGCCATGTTTCGTTAAGGTGGGATGATCAATCCCCCCCCCCCCCCCCGATAAGAATTTAATTATTCATGCACAGAATGTCGACTGTGGAGCCACAGGTTTTGGTTTAGGTTTATTATTACTGTCTCGTGTACTGAAGGTAGACACAAAATGCTGGAGTAGCTCAGCGGCTCAGAGAGAAGGAATGGGTGACGCTTCGGGTGGAGAACCTCACCACCCAGCGAAGACCCCTTCTCCCGTCTCCAGCGGAACCCTTCCTCTTGGACTCCCCCGGCTGGCCATCTCCCATCACTAGACCTTTTCATTTCTAACTGCCGGCGTGACATCAACCGCCTCAAATTTCCCACTCACCTGACTTCCTCCAACCTCTCCCCTCAAAAGAGTTTTCTCGGGTCACGTGTACTGAGGTACAGTGAAAAGCTATGTTTAGCATGTTACCCAAACAGATCAGATTTTGGTATATATAATTCCAGTGCAATAGTGGTGGCAGGCCTGCAGATTGGAGGCGTGTGACTAGTGGTGGGCCTCAGTGTTGGGTGCTGGCCCATTGCTGTTTGTCATCAATATCAATGATATGAACCAGAACGCACATGGCATGGTCAGCAAGTTTGCAGGTGACACAAAAGCAGGTGATATTGTAGAAAGAGAAGATGGTTGTCAAAAATTGCAGCAGGATCTTGATCGGTTGGGAAGGTAGGCTGAGGAATGGTTCAACTGAACTCCAAACTGCCCGCATTGTACTTCAGGCACTTGCGCCATATTGTGTTTTTATTTATTTGTTGAACTTGTTCTTTGGTTTATTATATTATTTTTTGCGTACTGTGCTCAGAAACCTGTTGTGCTGCTGCAAGTAAGAATTTCGCTGCTCCAGCACATATGAGAATAAAACTCCCTCTTGACTCCTCGTACCCCAGCAATAAAGTTACAATGCTGAGTTGCCTTTAATTAAAGTAAAATCCAAAAATGCTGGAAGATCCAGGTCGGCAGCATCTGCGGAAAGAGAATTGGTGACCGTCGAGGTCATCAAAACTTCCCCTTGATTGTACCTGAAATGTGCTGTTCATTTTTAGCACGCAAACTGTTGACTCCCGTGTGCCCAAAGCTGGGAAATATTGTGGAGAAGAAATGTTGAATGGACATCAAGTCCTAAGGAAAAGGTGCAGGAGAGGTCACAAGAGTAGAAACGAGGGCTTTGAATCGTTGTGCTGCATCGAACCTTTGTGACGTGTCAGACACGTGGCGAATCTTGTGTGCTGCCCAGGTGAGGTCTGCTGTACGATTTCACCGGGTCGGATGCAAAGCAAAGCATTTCACTGTACCCAGGCACATGTGGCAGTAAGGTATCATTGAAGTACCTGGGGTTTTTCCCTGGGAATACTTTAATAATAAATATGTGTAAAATTGTGTATAGATTTCATGGTGGGGGAAATAAAACTAGACAGCGTTGCAGTCTAGTTGCACATTTTAAATGATCGGCAGCAGATAAAAGGAAGCCCAGTGAGTGGGGATGAACTGAAATACACCGCGGGAAGCAGATTGAAAGGCACGTGACCATCTAGAAGCTAACCATAAGACACACACCCAGGTCTGATCACCCTGCGATGGTGGGCCTGCCAAGAACAACACCAGTCAATTGTAGTGCAAACCTTAGTGATTGCAACATCTAGTCCTACTAATCAATCTGAAGATGGGCAGATAACTGCTTAAAAGCAATGAAGCTTGTAATGCCTGAGGGGGAAACAAAACAGGGGTTTGGGATGAATGTGATCACCAAAGAGCTTGCCCAGACATTGCAACTAATTAGAACATAAGACATAGGAGCAGAATTAGGCCATTCGGCCCATCGAGTCTGCTCCACCATTCAATCACGGCTGATCTATCTTTCCCTCTCAACCCCATTCTCCTGCCTTCTCCCTGTAACCTTTGGCGCCCTTGCTAATCATGAGCTTATCGATCTATGCTTTAAAAATACCCAAGTACTTGGCCTCCACTGATGTCTGTAGCAATGAATTCCACCTACTGCCTAAAGAAAATCCCAAAGAAATGCAGGATTGTCGATTAATAAGCTTCTGTAAAAAATGGTGCATGTGTGTATGGAGTGAATGAGAAAGTGAGATAATATGGAATTAGTGTGAATGGCCAATCAATGGTCAGTTTGGACCCGCTGGGCCGAAGGGTCTGTTTGCATGCTGTACCTTTCAATCAATCAGTTCAATCAATCAACATTGGCCAACCTTCAGTTTTCCGGCACCTCACCATAGCTAAAGATGATGCAATTATCCTTGCCGGGGCCTCTGCAATTTTCTCCAATTGTTAATTGGTCTCCACTCTGTAGGGAGTGGATGAGAAAGTGAAGTAACACAGAACTAGTGTGAATGGGTGACCACTGGTCAGCATGGGCCCAGTGGGCCAAAGGGCCTGTTTCCACGCCGTATCTCTGAACCAAACTAAACTGCTAAACACATCAGACATGGAGGAGAATGTTGTCCCTAACCGTGTGACGTGTTGTAAGTTAAAGGTCCTTTCATATTGAGCTGCTCTGGATATGAATTAATATTTATATATTGTACAGTTTTTGTTTTGTATTGAAGTCTCTGACCTTTTCATCTGTGGTTATTTTCTTCTGAAAGGGGAACATTTGGGAACAAATTCTCCGGATACCTTTCATCCTGGAAATGATTAACACTGTGCCATTCATCATCACAGTAAGTCTGCCTCGGATATCAAATATTAAGTTGGCCGTTGGCCGACAGGGGATATTATTGCCTTAGCAGGTCTGCAAAGCTGCAGCAAGTAAGAATTTCATAGTTCTGTTGCTGGTACATACAGTGCATTCAGCAAGTATTCAGACCCCTTCACTTTTTCCACATTTTGTTACGTTACAGCCTTATCTTAAAATGGATTAAATTCTTTTTTTTTAATCATCAATCTACACACAATACCCCATAATAAAATAAGGCTGTAACATAACAAAATGTGGAAAAAGTGAAGGTGTCTGAATACTTTCTGAATGCACTGTATGACGATTAAATAGAGTTCTTACAGTTAAATACAGTTAGATAGAGCTCTTAATGATAGCGGAGTCAGGGGGGTATGGGGAGAGGGCAGGCATGGGGTACTGATTGTGAATGATCAGCCATGATCACATTGAATGGCGGTGCTGGCTCGAAGGGCCGAATGGCCTCTTCCTGCACCTATTGTCTATTGTCTATTGTCCAAACACTCTGGACTCTTGAATTAAAATAATTCAGACGTAAGCAGGGTATTTAACAGATTGCTTGTGACTTTTGGTTGGGCTGTATTATAACAGAATGCTTGTTATTTTTCTATATAAGCGTGGGATGGGCAAACCCATGCTGTTTACTACTGGAAACTTATGTGAAGGTCACACCTGATTGCTTGAAGATGTATTCTATCTGTGTTTAGCAAAGAGCTTTAATTAAAGCTGCGTTGTGTGAATCTCGTCGTAATCCGCCTGTAATTCAGAAATTCGGAATGTCAATAATAACTTGAAGGGAAGGCTTCAAACACGAGTCAAATTTACACACACAAATCTTGCGAGTCACAGCAATATAAGGTGACAGAGTTCATTTTGTTGTTCATAATAAATAAATGTGTTCTGTGTATTCTGAGCAGGGTAAGCAGAAATTCATTCTCAGCTGCAGATACAGTCAATGAATTTAATTAAAACACGGCATTATCCATCTCTTTAAATGTGACAACAACATTATCCTGCAGTTCGCTTGCACCTTACTAAGCTCAATGAATACTTAACACAGCCTTTGATTTTAGCTTCACGAAAATGATAGCCATGAAGAACATGAGTCCAGAGTGTTTGGACAATAGACAATTTAAAGCATCATTGAAGCTGTCAAAAATATTTCCTCCCGCTCTATGACATGACTATCTCACGGCGTCATGCAGGCCCTTCGGCCCAATTCATTCATGCTGGCTAAGATGCCCCATCTACACTAGTCCCATTTGCTTACGTTTGGTCCATATCCATCTAAACCTTTCCTATCCACGTATCCGTCCAAGAGTCTTTTAATATTGTAGTATAAGAAAATAACTGCAGATGCTGGTACAAATCGATTTATTCACAAAATGCTGGAGTAACTCAGCAGGTCGGGCAGCATCTCGGGAGAGAAGGAATGGGTGACATTTCGGGTCGAGACCCTTCTATTGTTATAGTCTCTGCCTCAACTACCTCCTCTGACAATTCATTCCATATTACCACCACCCTTTTGGTGGAAAAGTTGGCTCTCAGGTTCCCATTAAATCTTCCCCCTCTCAACTTAAACCTACGTCCTCTGATTCTTGATTTCAGTATTCTTAGTAAAAGATTCTGTTCATTCACCCTATCTATGTCCATCATGATTTCATAAATCCGCTATAACTACAACAGTGCATTGATGCAGGTAAATGTACTCAGACAGTGAAAGACTCCCGACCCAACCCTACCAGATGTAAGGTAGACAGACTATCCCTGTGATTTCCTCCTCCTTGCTAATCGAGCAAATATTAGGTTGTTCTGTAGATATGAGGAACTGCAGGTGTTGGTTTACAAAAAAAGGCACAAAGTCCTGGAGTAATGCAACGGGTCAGGCAGCATCTCTGCTGAACATGAATTGGTATCTCTGGAGAACATGGAGAACCTGCTTATGTTGTCCAGAGATGCTGCCTGACCTGCTGAGTTACTCCAGCACTGTGTCTTTTTTAGGTTATTATATGTCACTTTGTCAGTTTGTCCTGATCACCACGTCCTTATAAAAGTTCTCAATTTCTATTTGATCCCCAAGTGCCTAGATCTCCTATGATTTGTGCAAATGCGGTTTAGAAATGACCAGAGGATATTTAGGTGATCCAAAGCCAGGCTCTAAGCATTGGGGCAGTCAAAGGTTCTTAATCTGGGACTCATTTGGCTTTGCATAAATCCGTATAAACATAGAGAGATGTAGAAACAAAGAACTAAAGATGCTGGTCTATACCTAAGATAGACACAAAGTGCTGGAGTAACTCAGCGAGTCAGGCAGCATCTCTGGAGATAAAGTACAAGTACAATGAGAATAAGAATGCCACTTCCATATCGATGCTATAAAATAAATTAAACACGGCGAAAACAAAAACGTAAAAGGAGGGAAACAAAAAGGAAACAAGGTAAAGTGCAAAAAGGTTCATGCAGGGTCAGTTGTGCCAGATGACCCTGGGGGCAGAGATAGATCATGGCGGGCTCTCAGCAGGTCCGATTCAGAGCAGCTATAGCTCTAGGGATAAAGCTGTTCCTTAGTCTGGAGGTGCGGGCATAGAAGGCTTTGTACCGTCTGCCAGATGGGAGTAGTTCAAACAGACGGTGGCATGGGTGTGTGGAGTCCTTGTAGATGCTGGTGGCTTTCCTGAGGCAGCGAGCGTTGTAGATGTCCTCCAGGGCTGGCAGCTGTATCCCAATGATGCTCTGCAGACGACCCGCTGAAGAGCTCTCCTGTCTGCTGCTGTGCAGCTGAGATACCACCCATAGATGCCGCATGTCAGTGTGCTCTCTGTGGTGCAGCGGTGGAAGGTCATCAGCAACTGTTGGGGCAGACCGGCCTTTTTCAGCGTTCTCAGGAAAAACAGCTGTTGCTGTGCTTTCTTGACCAGCGCAGCGGTGTTAGTGGACAGCGATGTGAGGTCCCTTGAAATGTGTGTGCCAAGAAACCTGAAGCTGGACACTCTGTCCACGCTGTCCACGCTGTCCACGTTGATGAAGCCTGGAGCGTATTCCACATTCTGTGACCTTCTAAAGTTGATGATTAGATCAGGACCAATCAGGGCTGGGGACAGATTACATCAGGCAGGGAGGCAGTGTTGTGCCCTGGTAGTCCTATTGTAGGCTAAGGAAGATGTGGGCATGGCAATGGACTAATTGGCCCCTCACTGAGGTCTTGGTTGATCTGCCTTTCTTCAAGTCTATTTTACAGCCTTATCTCCATTACCGATAATTCCCTCACAAAATAAAAAAATCTGTCTCTCTCTCTCTCTCAACTTTGAATTCATTCAACTATCCAACCGCTCCAGCTTTCTGGGCGGGTAATGCCAAATATTCATGGACTTTTCCTTGTACTGCAATAATGCCTTGTGATCCTAAACTCTTCCATGAGAAGTCTCTTCCCAGCATATGCCTCATCATCATGTCCCCTATCCCTCTTATTTTAGATAAGATTGAAACTTCCCCAGTGTTGAAATGTGAAAGACCAGAGGAACTCTCTGGAACATCGGAGTTTGCAGGGAGACCTGATAAAATTATAGAAAATTATGAGAGGCATAGATAGGGTAGTCAGTCAGAACCATGATCACATTGAATGGTGGTGCTGGCTCGAAGGGCTGAATGGCCTACTCCTGCACCTATTGTCTATTGTCTATAACCAAAGATACTAGAGGAGCAAGATGAACCAATCTGTTGAAATCGCCTATGCTGAAGTGTAGTACGCAATGGAGTGTAACGTCCACCATTTTAGTAAGCAAAACCCGCCGTTCGCTATGCCTCCCGCAGTGTAATCAGTGTTTTGAGGGGAACAGTATGTGTGATGATACCATTAAAATGCAGAGTATATCTCATCTATCAATTCACAGATTTGTGTTATTTATCTTTAAAAATGTTTCTGCAAGTTTCTGCCTACTAAAATGGCACCTTGGCATACTCCGGTTTTTAGGGTCGAGTGGTCTATCTTGCTCTGCTCTATTATCTTTGGTCAGAACCTTTTCCCCGGGATGGAAACATCGAATGCCAGAGAATGTCAGAGGGCATGGCTTTAAGTTGATAGGGACAAAGTTTAAAGGGGACATGTGGAGCAAGTCTTTTTTCAGAGTGGTGGGGGCCTGGAATCCTCTGGTCATTGCCTTAAAACTTTCCCCCACTCAATACAAAGTATTTGATATTTCTATCCTGGACTAAAAGATTTAGCCCGTCTATGATATCATAGAAAATAGGTGCAGGAGTAGGCCATTCGGCCCTCCGAGCCTGCACCGCCATTCAATGTGATCATGGCTGATCATCCAACTCAGTATCCCGTACCTGCCTTCTCTCCATACCCCCTGATCTCTTTAGCCACAAGGGCCACATCTAACTCCCTCTTAAATATAGCCAATGAACAGGCCTCAACTACCTTCTGTGGCAGAGAATTCCACAAATTCACCAATCTCTGTGTGAAAAAAAACTTTCGAACCTCGGTCCTAAAAGACTTCCCCCTTATCCTTAAACTGTGACCCCTTGTTCTGGACTTCCCCAACATCGGGAACAATCTTCCTGCATCTAGCCTGTCCAACCCCTTAAGAATTTTGTAAGTTTCTATACGATCCCCCCTCAATCTTCTAAATTCCATCGAGTACAAGCCGAGTCTATCCAGTCTTTCTCCATATGAAAGTCCTGCCATCCCAGGAATCAATCTGGTGAACCTTCTCTGTACTCCCTCTATGGCAAGAATGTCTTTCCTCAGATTAGGAGACCAAAACTGCACACAATACTCCAGGTGTGGTCTCACCAATGCCCTGTACAACTGCAGCAGAACCTCCCTGCTCCTAAACTCAAATCCCCTCGCTATGAATGCCAACATACCATTCGCTTTCTTCACTGCCTGCTGCACCTGCATGCCTACTTTCAATGACTGGTGCACCACGACACCCAGGTCTCGCTGCATCTCCCATTCTCCTAATCGGCCACCATTCAGATAATAAATGGTGCCTATGCCTCTCATAATTTTATAAACTTCGATCGGGTCTCACCTCGGTCTCTGGCACTCCAGAGAAAACAATGTTTATCTGACCGCACCTTTCTGGCAAATACCCTCCATTCCATGCAATATCCAGGTAACCCTTCTCCGCACCCTCTCCAAAGCCTCCACATCCTGCATGTAACGGGGTGACCAGAACTGCACGCAATACTCCAAATGTGGTCGATCCAAAACTTTAGAAAGATTCAATATGACTTCCTGACTCTTGCACTCAATGCCCTGGCTGATGAAGGCAAACATACCGCATGCCTTCTTTGCCACTCTTGTATTGTTACTTTGAAGGAGCCATGTGCTTAAACCCAAGATCCCTGCATGCATCAATCTTGTTATGGGCACTGCCATTAAGCGTAGACTTTTCCTTTACATTTGACCACCCAAAGTGCAGCACCTCACACTTGCCACAGGGATACGGGCCAAACATGGACAAGTGATACGAGCCCAACAGGGACCGAAGGGCCTGTTTCCATGCTGCATGACTCTTGCCTGGATTAAACACCGTCTGCCATTTCTCTGCACATATAGATGATGCTGATCTCACCTCCTCCAACCTCATCTATTGCAACCGCTGCTCCAGATGTCAACTTATTTACATCGGCGAAACCAAGCGCAGGCTCGGCGATCGTTTCGCTCAACACCTGCGCTTGGTCCGCGTTGGCCAAACTGGTCTCCCGGTAGCCGAGCACTTCAACTCCCCCTCCCATTCCCAGTCTGACCTTTCTGTCATGGGCCTCCTCCAGTGCCATAGTGAGGCCCACCGAAAATTGGAGGAACAGCATCTCATATTTCGCCTGGGCAGCTTGCAGCCCAGTGGTATGAACATCGACTTCTCCAACTTTAGATAGTTCCTCTGTCCCTCTCTTCCCCTCCCCCTTCCCAGATCTCCCTCTATCTTCCTCTATCTCCACCTATATCCTTCCTTTGTCCCGCCCCCCTGACATCAGTCTGAAGAAGGGTCTCGACCCGAAACGTCACCCATTCCTTCTCTCCTGAGATGCTGCCTGACCTGCTGAGTTACTCCAGCATTTTGTGAATAAATATCTATCCTGCAGTATCAACTGGAAAGTTGGAGGAAACTACCCTGAAGTTAATAATGGACAGCTGTTGCAAAAATTATCTAGTGGTTTGTAGATCTAATCTGATGTTGTAGTCAAATAGAGCACCTTTCACAGCAGGTAATAAAATGGTAATACATTTAGTTCGCATTAAAGTCAAAAACCATTATCTTGTACTTCCAGCAGTTAATGCATCTGCTGTCTGGATATATAAAAGTGAAGGAAAGAACTTCAATTTACATGAGATCACTGCAGTTCTTACAATGTCCCAATATGTTGAACAATTGAAGGGGAGTCCTACTTTGGGCTATAACTTTAATTATGTGTTTATTTCTTCCATCCATTTTGTTTCAAAGTCCTCTGAAATTGCATTCCATTAAATGGTTAATTTTCAGGTATTTTGGTCTCCTTTAAGAAACCTCTTCATCCCGGTGTTCCTGAACTGCTGGTTGGCAAAGCATGCCCTGGAGAACATGATTGTGAGTATGAGAAGATAAAGGGGGATGGGAACATCTTTTATAATCCTTCTGCCAGTCTTTAAATATATGCACAGAGAACCTTAATGTCATGTCACGAGAACCCCGGAAATCCACAGTCTTTTGGCAAAGCCGCAATTATCACATAGTTGCATCATTTTCTAAATTATACAAAACCTGACCCATTTTAATCATTCATTGCAAGTAACTCAGGAAATCAGAAACCCGTGCAAATGACATCAGTGTTGTTGGTATCCAGTCGAGTTGGAGGTAATTTATTCCAACCTTTTTGATTGTTTGGAAGATACAGCAGGCTCTCCCGCCCACCCAGTCCACACCGACCATCTATCACCCGCTCACACTGGTCTTATGTTATCCAACGTTTGGCATGCACTCCCTACACACCAGGGGCAATATACAGAGGGCCAATTAACCCCGCACGTGGGAGGAAACCACAGCACCCGGATGAAGCCCACGTTAGTCACAGGGAGAACGTGCAAACTCCACACTGACAAGCACCCACGGTTAGGATCGAACACAGGCCCGTGACGTTTTGAGGCAGCAGCTTTACCAGCTGCCTTGTGCTAAGCTTAAATATGCCATCAACTTGTCCCTCACAAAGAAAAGTGCATTTTGTTCTGGTTAAAAACTCAAATAGATTATTGTCTTTATTTTTGATTGTAACTGTGTTCATTGTTTTTATTCAGAATGACCTCCACAGAGCAATCCAACGGACCCAGTCTGCAATGTTCAATCAGGTTCTTATTCTTATATCAACTTTACTGTGCCTCATTTTTACTTGGTAAGCAATTTTGAGTCAATCTATTTTGTAAAAGTTTATTATGTGATTAAGAATATTGGTATAGGTTTGTTATTGTCATGTATACAGTGATACCGTGAACATTTTTTGTTTAAAGGCATAGAATCATAGTGATACAGTGTGGAAACAGGCCCTTCGGCCCAACTTGCCCACACCGGCCAACCGACATGTCCCAGTTACACTAGTCCCACCTGCCTGCGTTTGGTTCATATCCCTCCAAAACTGTCCTATCCATGTACCTGTCCAACTGTTTCTTAAATTTTGGGTTACGGGGATAATGTTGCCTCAACTACCTCCTCTGGCAGCTCGTTCCATACACCCACTACTCTTTGTGTGGAAAAAGTTACCTTTCAGATTCCGATTAAATCTTTCCCCCTTCACCTTAAACCTATGTCCTCTGGGCAAGAGACTCTGTGAATTTACCCGATCTACACCTCTCATGTGTGCTATCTAATCAGATCATGTTATAAACGAGTACAATCAAACGACACACAAGTACAACAGATAGTGCAAATGGAAAAATACCAGCGTGCAGAATTTGGTGGTTGACTGATACTTTGTCAGCGTCCCTAGAGACGGCAAAATTCCTTGTTTTTGCAAACTATCCAGTAAAATCCACTGACTCTACACTTCATGCTGCCTCGGCAAGGCCACCAGCATAATCAAGGATGAGTCTCACCCCGGTCACTCCCTCTTCTCTCCTTTCCCATCAGGCAAGAGGTACAGACGTTTGCCCTTTCAAAGCAGGTGGGAACCTCAGACCTAAGTAATAAGAGGTTTAATATGTCCGCAAAAACTCCAGCCAATTGGTCTGCATAGGTTTCAAGAACACGACCAGTTACACAATCAGGTCCAGATGTTTTTAGTTACATTTATTGATGATGTTACAGCTTTATGTTATGGTTGTACAAGATATTGGTAAGGCCACACTCGGTTTAGTTAGTTCATTATTATCGTCACGTGTAACGAGGTACAGTGAAAAGCTTTTGCGTGCTATCCAGAGAACGAAAATACTATACATGATTACAAGTATCAGGAGTGTCAATGGGTTGTAGGGAGAAGGCAAGGGAATAGGGTTAAGAGGGAAAGATAGATCAGCCATGATTGAATGGCGGAGTAGACTTGATGGGCCGAATGGCCTAATTCTGCTACTATCATTTATGAACTTATCAACAATCAAGACATCCACAGTGCATAGATAAAGGGCACAACGTTTAGTGCAAGATAAAGTCTGATTAAAGAGCGTTCAAAGGTCTCCAACGTGGTAGATGGGACGTGAAGATTGCACTCTAGTCGATGAGGGGATGGTTCAGTTGCCTGATTACAGCTGGGAAAAACTGTCCCTGAATCTGGAATCTTGGAGTACTGTCTGGTTTTACACACCCCGCTAAAGGAAGGATGTTGTTGAACTGGAAAGAATGCAGAGAAGATTTAAGAGGCAACCTTGCCTTCCCTCTCTCTCCACCTGCCCCCCCACCCCCCCCTTCCCAGTTCTCCGACCAGTCTGACTGTCCTTGTTTACATTTTCTGTTTGATTTGTTGTTAGCTTCTCTTCGCTAACAATGATCTATTTTACATTGTCCTTGATCTCCATCCTCTTTGTCTTGTTTTCACACTTTACACTTCCTTATCGATGTATCTCCCTCTCCCCTGACTCAGTCTGAAGGAGGGCCTGGACCCGAAACGTCACCCATTCCTTCTCCTCCAGAGATGCTGCCTGTCCCGCTGAGTTACTCCAGCATTTTGTGTCTATCTTCTTTAAGAGGGTATTGCCAGGATTTGAGGGGGGGGAGCTATTGGCAGAGGTTAGGTGGGCTAGGAATTTATTCCTTGGAGTGCAGGAGGCTGAAGGTGATCTTATAGAGGTGTACAAAATCATGCGAGGAATAGATCGGATAGATGCACTGTCTTTTACCCAGCGTAGGGGAATGAAGAACCAGAGGACATGGGTTTAAGGCTGGAGGGAAAGATTTAATCGGAACCCGAGGGGCAACCTTTTTTACACAAAAGGTGGTGAATATATAGAATGAGCTGCCAGAGGATGTAGTTGAGGCAGGTTCTGTAATTACATCTAAACCAGCATCTGCAGTCCTTATTTCAACATCTAAAAGACACTTGGACAAATGTATGGATCGGACAGGTTTGGAGGGTTATAGACAAAAGACAATAGACAATAGGTGCAGGAAGAGGCCATTCGGCCCTTCGAGCCAGCACCGCCATTCAATGTGATCATGGCTGATCATTCCCAATCAGTACCCCGTTCCTGCCTTCTCCCCATACCCCCTGACTCCGCTATCCTTAAGAGCTGTATCCAGCTCTCTCTTGAATGCATTCAGAGAATTGGCCTCCACTGCCTTCTGAGGCAGAGAATTCCACAAATTCACAACTCTCTGACTGAAAACGTTTTTCCTCATCTCCGTTCTAAATGGCCTACCCCTTATTCTTAAACTGTGCCCCCTTGTTCTGGACTCCCCCAACATTGGGAACATGTTTCCTGCCTCTAACGTGTCCAACCCCTTAATAATCTTATACGTTTTGATAAGATCCCCTCTCATCCTCTTAAATTCCAGTGTATACAAGCCTAGTCGCTCCAGTCTTTCAACATATGACAGTCCCGCCATTCCGGGAATTAACCTAGTAAACCTACGCTGCACGCCCTCAATAGCAAGAATATCCTTCCTCAAATTTGGAGACCAAAACTGCACACAGTACTCCAGGTGCGGTCTCACTAGGGCCCTGTACAACTGCAGAAGGACCTCTTTGCTCCTATACTCAACTCCTCTTGTTATGAAGGCCAACATTCCATGGGCTTTCTTCACTGCCTGCTGTACCTGCATGCTTCCTTTCAGTGACTGATGCACTAGGACACCCAGATCTCGTTGTACGTCCCTTTTCCTAACTTTTTTTATTTATTTATTTATTTTTAAAAAAAATTTTATTAGAGGTTAAATACATCAATGTACTTCACATATATCTTGTTACAGTCATTGTACCCCATAATTTTATGGCTTTTAAAGAAACATAGTAGAATGAAAGAGAGAAAGAGAGAGAAAAAAAAAAAAAAAAAAAAAAAAAAAAAAAATTATCACGCAAAAGGAATCCACCAACTCGATAGTTTTCCGTCCCCCCCCCTACCAAGGCCCGAGGTACTCCTCCACCCTATCTTTGTAATAATTCTATAAATGCAGACCACGTCTGATAGAAGCGTTCTGATTTTCCTTCCAGGCGGAGTCTCATATCTTCCAGATGTAGTGTTTCAAACATAGTTGAAATCCACATATTTAATGTTGGTATAGGAGCATTTTTCCAGAATTTTAAGATTAATTTTTTTCCTATTATTAAACCGTAATCAAATAAATTCTTTTGATACGCATTTAATTCCGAACTACCTTCTGTCATTCCAAAAATAATCCATTCTGGCTTTGGTGTCATTTTTATTTTAAACACTTTTGTGAAAATTTCAAAAATTTCAGTCCAAAACTTTTGAATTTTTGTACAAAAGATGAATGAGTGCGCTATAGTAGCTTCTTGACAATGGCATTTATCACAAATTGGTGAAACGTTAGGGAAAAATTTATTTAATTTAGTTTTTGAGTAGTATAATCTATGTATGATTTTAAATTGTATTAAAGTATGTCTTACGTTAATTGAGCATTTATGCACATTTAATAAGTATTGTTTCCACCTTTCAGTGGAAATTTTTATGCTTAGTTCGTTTTCCCACTCACCTCTAATACCTTCCGTTGTTGGTATTACTGCATTTAGTATAATATTATATATATGTGAAATTAAATTTGGTGATTCCGCCTTTGTATTCATTACTTCATCTAGTAAGTCTGATGGGACGTTGTGAAATTCATGCGCATGTTTTTTCAAATAATCACATATTTGGAAATATTTAAAATACTGATTGCTACCCAGATTGTATTTTAGTTGTAATTGTTTAAATGATAATAGTTTTCCCGTATCATACAAATCTCCCAAAGTTTTAATTCCTGCTCTTTCCCAATGTATGAATGCTTTGTCTATAATCGAGGGTTTAAACAAAGGGTTTTTAGCAATAGGAGATAGGAGAGATAAGTTTCTTAATTTTAAATTGTGTTTTATTTGTTTCCAAATTCTGATTGTACTATGTATAATTGGGTTTTTGTTGTAGTTTGTGTTATTCACCGTCATTGGTGAAAGAAGGATTGCACCAATATTAAATGGGGAGCAATCCTCTTTTTCCATAATGATCCATTCCGGTTGATGAAGAGCGTTATCCAACAATTGAATCATGTTTCTAATATTTACCGACCAATAATAATACATAAAATTAGGGAGTGCTAATCCCCCTACTACTTTGGGTTTATTCAGGTGTGATCTTTGTATTCTATGGGTCTTATAATCCCAAATAAAATTTGTAATATCTGAGTCCAATTTTTAAAAAAACTTTTTGGGTAAATATAGTGGGATTGATTGGAACAAGTATAGAATTTGAGGTAGAAAAATCATTTTTATGGCATTTATTCGACCTATTAAAGACATCGGGAGGGTTTTCCAGAATTTAATTAAATTATGTAATTTCTTAAGTATAGGGTTATAGTTTGCTTTAAACATGTCTTGGTATCTTCTAGTAATTTCAATGCCCAAGTATTTAAATTTCCCCCCCGCTATTTTAAAAGGAAATTGTACGAGATGTATAGAATCTTTCGGTTTTATTGACATGATTTCACTTTTACTCCAGTTTATTCTGTAACCTGAAAATGAACCGAAATCCTCAATTAAATTTAAAATATTGGGTATTGTGATATGAGGCTTTGTGATGTACAAAAGTACATCATCAGCGTATAATGATATTTTATTGTCTGAATATTTTGTCTTATATCCATGGATATTCGGATGAGTTCTAATACTTTTCGCTAATGGTTCAATTATGAGGGCAAATAACAGTGGTGATAATGAACAACCTTGTCTATTACCCCTTGACAGTTGAAATTTCGTGGATAAAATATTATTAGTTAATATTCTTGCCGTTGGCTTATTATATATTAATTTAATCCATTGAATGAAATTCTCTCCCAGTTGAAATTTTTGCAGTACCTTAACCATATACTTCCATTCAACCTGATCGAATGCTTTCTCTGCATCCAGCAAAATAATTGCGAGATTTGGATCATTAGTTTGGTGTGAGTGCATTATATTAAGCAATCGTCTCAAATTATTAAATGAATGTCTCTTAGGGATAAACCCCGTTTGATCTGGATGTATTAGTTTAGTGGCGTACTTATTTAATCTTCTTGCTAATATTTTTGCTAATATTTTTTGATCTGTATTTAACAACGCGATAGCTCTATAAGATCCAGGTTCTTCCTCATCTTTATCTTTCTTAAGTATTAATGTGATCGTAGATTCAGCTAATGTATCAGGTAATATTTGTTCTCTGAAAGCGTGTGTGTACATTTTCTGTAGACAAGGACTAAATATATCGTAAAAACTTTTATAGAATTCATTACTAAATCCATCGGGACCTGGTGTTTTTCCATTTTTTAATAAGAATATTGTTTCTTCTATTTCCTTATTTGAGATTTGTGCTCCCAATTCCTCTTGTTCCTGCAATTCTAATTTGGGAAGATTGCAATTATCCAGAAACTCATTGATTGCATTGGTGTCCGTTGTCGTTTTGGATGTATACAAATTCTCATAAAATTGCACAAATCTTTTATTAATTTCATTCGGTAATGTTAATACTTCCCCTTTGTCTGATTTAATCTTTGAAATCGAGTGTTCCTTTTCTCGTTTTTTTAATTGGCGTGCGAGAAGTTTGTGAGGCTTCTCCCCAAATTCAAACTGTTCCTGTCTTGTAATTTGGAGTAATCTTATAACTTTCTCTGATAGTAATTTATTTAATTTGAATTTTAGTATTAATATTTTATTGTGTTTATCCATCGACGGGTCTTTAGCATTATCTATATCCAATTGTCTAATTTGTTCCTGTAGCTGCCGTTGTTCACTCTTATTTTTTTTATTCTGAAAAGCTTGGTATGAGATTATAACACCTCTAATAAAAGCTTTGAAAGATTCCCATAATAATGTAGGTGGTGTATCTGGCGTATCATTTATTTCGAAAAAAAGATCCATTTGCTGTCTTAGATATATACTCCCTTGCGGGTCTTTTAAAATTTGGGGGTTATACCTCCAGAACGATGTATTCTTAGACATGCCTTCTATTTTTTAAAAAAAAGTTAAGGGGGAATGATCTGAAATCGTATTTGTGTGGTATTTTGGGTTAAGAGTATACGGAATTAATTTTGTGTCTACCAGGAAATAATCTATACGTGAATAAGTCTTGTGTACCGGTGAATAAAACGAATATTCTTTGCCTGTCGGATTTGCAATCCTCCAAACATCGGTTATATTTGTATTTTTTATATATGTGTTTAAAAGTTCACTAGTTTTAGATTTCGTATTACCTCGTTGTTTTTGACTGGATTTATCTAAATAAGGATCTAAGATCTTATAGAGGTGTACAAAATCATGCGAGGAATAGATCGGATAGATGCACTGTCTTTTACCCAGCGTAGGGGAATGAAGAACCAGAGGACATGGGTTTAAGGCTGGAGGGAAAGATTTAATCGGAACCCGAGGGGCAACCTTTTTTACACAAAAGGTGGTGAATATATAGAATGAGCTGCCAGAGGATGTAGTTGAGGCAGGTTCTGTAATTACATCTAAACCAGCATCTGCAGTCCTTATTTCAACATCTAAAAGACACTTGGACAAATGTATGGATCGGACAGGTTTGGAGGGTTATAGACAAAAGACAATAGACAATAGGTGCAGGAAGAGGCCATTCGGCCCTTCGAGCCAGCACCGCCATTCAATGTGATCATGGCTGATCATTCCCAATCAGTACCCCGTTCCTGCCTTCTCCCCATACCCCCTGACTCCGCTATCCTTAAGAGCTGTATCCAGCTCTCTCTTGAATGCATTCAGAGAATTGGCCTCCACTGCCTTCTGAGGCAGAGAATTCCACAAATTCACAACTCTCTGACTGAAAACGTTTTTCCTCATCTCCGTTCTAAATGGCCTACCCCTTATTCTTAAACTGTGCCCCCTTGTTCTGGACTCCCCCAACATTGGGAACATGTTTCCTGCCTCTAACGTGTCCAACCCCTTAATAATCTTATACGTTCTGATAAGATCCCCTCTCATCCTCTTAAATTCCAGTGTATACAAGCCTAGTCGCTCCAGTCTTTCAACATATGACAGTCCTGCCATTCCGGGAATTAACCTAGTAAACCTACGCTGCACGCCCTCAATAGCAAGAATATCCTTCCTCAAATTTGGAGACCAAAACTGCACACAGTACTCCAGGTGCGGTCTCACTAGGGCCCTGTACAACTGCAGAAGGACCTCTTTGCTCCTATACTCAACTCCCCTTGTTATGAAGGCCAACATTCCATTGGCTTTCTTCACTGCCTGCTGTACCTGCATGCTTCCTTTCAGTGACTGATGCACTAGGACACCCAGATCTCGTTGTACGTCCCCTGTTCCTAACTTGACACCATTCAGATAATACCCTGCCTTCCTATTCTTACCACCAAAGAGATAGACAATAGACAATAACCTCACACTTATCCACATTAAACTGCATCTGCCATGCATCCGCCCACTCACACAACCTGTCCAAGTCACTCTGCAACCTCATAGCATCTTCCTCACAGTTCACACTACCACCCAGCTTTGTATCAACTGCAATGTTATGGGCCAAATGCTGGCAGGTGGAATCAGCTGAGATGGGGCATCTTGGTCGGCATGGACAAGTTGGGCTGAAGGGCCTATTTCCATGCTATATGACTCTCTCTATCATCATGAATAGGATCTGGCATGGTGTTTGCAGCAGGTTTCACTGCAGCACACACTGGTGCTGTTGCTGGTGTGGAGACTGTGACTGTTAACACTGTGTTTGTGATGGCTGTATTCATTGCTATCCTTGTTTTTTTTTTCAAATTAAGCATTCTGTTCATCCTCAAAATCAGGCATTAATTTCTCTGAGCGACCTGCCGCTGGCTGCAGGCTCACTGGGAGGAGATAATTGGAGGTTCCAGGCCACAGAGCTGTCTATCACAGCTGCTGACCTTCAAGGCCAAGACAGTCATTCATCTCATACACACACTGAATGAACACGCCTGGAATACCAACTGCTACGGGTGTTTCATACCGAATGAGAAGTTTATTAATTATTTGCAATATTTGAAAGATTTAGTGGCATTTGGGCCAAGTGCAGGCAGGCGGTACTGCATGTAAGTTGGCTATCGGTTAGATTCCCAACTCTAGTTAGATGCGTTCCTGGAGATTATTTTACGTGAAGATATACGAAAAGTGCTGGAGTAACTCAGCAGGTCAGGCAGTATCTCTGGAGAAAAAGGATGGGTGACATTTCGGGTCGGGATATACTTAAGTCGCCTTAAGTCTGAAGAAGGTTCCCAACACATAACGTTAAGCCATTCTTTTTCTCCAGAGGTGCTGAGTTACTCCAGCACTTTGTGTCTATCTTTGGTATAAACCAGCAACTATAGTTCCTTTCGACAGTGTAGGAAAAAAACTGCAGATGCTGGTTTAAATCGAAGGTCGACACAAAAAGCTTGAGTAACTCAATGGGTCAGGCAGCATCTCTGGAGAGAAGGAATGGGTGACGTTTTGGGTTGAGACCCTTCTTCAGACCTTAGAAGGGTCTCGACCCGAAACGTCACCCATTCCTTCTCTCCAGAGATGCTGCCTGGCCCACTGAGTTACTCCAGCTTGCTGTGTGTTCCTTTCTGCACGTTGTTTTACGTGATCTCCCAGTCCAACTGCATGTTTGGCCAACAGGTCTCTGTCTCTCTCACTAACCCCAATCTTATAATGAAATAGCTGATGAAGAAAGCAAGGGGAGAAACAATAACACTGAATAAGTCCCCCTCCTGTGATACAGTAGCACAGCTGGTAGAGCTGTTGCCTCAGTACCATAGATCTTGACCTTTGGCCCTGGCTGTGCGGAGTTTGCACATTCTCCATGTGACTGTGTGAATTAGAGGGTATTGGCTACAAGGAGAGTTTGACCAAACTTGGATTCTTTTCCCTCAGCAGAGGTTGAGGGGAGACCAGCTGGGAGCATATAAAATTGGGGGGCAGAGATAGACAATAGACAATAGATGCAGGAGTAGGCCATTCGGCCCTTCGAGCCAGCACCGCCATTCACCGTGATCATGGCTGATCATTCTCAATCAGTACTCCGTTCCTGCCTTCTCCCCATACCCCCTGACTCCGCTATCATTAAGAGCTCTATCTAGCTCTCTCTTGAAAGCATCCAGGGAATTGGCCTCCACTGCCTTCTGAGGCAGAGAGTTCCACAGCTTCACAACTCTCTGAGTGAAAAAGTTTTTCCTCATCTCCGTTCTAAATGGCCTATCCCTTATTCTTAAACTGTGGCCCCCCTGGTTCAAGACTCCCCCAACATCGGGAACAGATAGGGGTGATATTGTCATGCACACCAGGATGGAATGAAACTCCTTGATTACATGAACATCACAGAGTAAACAGTATACGAAGGGTAATGATAAATACAACGAGACTCAAGAGACTGCAGAGGGTGGAATCTGGAGCAACACACCACTGCTGGAGCAACTCAGCAGGTCAGGCAGCATCTGTGGTGGAAATAGACAGGGAACGTTTTCAACCAGGACCCTTCAGATGATAAACACAAGGATGAATGCAAGATGGTGTAAGTTTGATGGACAATCTGAACAATCTGAACAAAAGTGAACAAAGATGATAGAGGATCTCAGCGGGTCAGGTAGTGTCTGTGGATAGAATGAGTAGATGACGTTACAAGCCGGGACCCTTCTACGGGTTCTGTCTGAGTTATAAGTCGGACATATAATTTGGCTGTGTCGGAAGATTGCGGGTTTATGCTGAAGATAGACACAAAATGCCGGAGTAACTAGGTGGGTCAGGCAGCATCTCTGGGGGGGGAGAAAGAGAATAGGTGACGTTTCGGGTTGGAACCCTTCTTCAGAATATGGTTGTACTAATTATCTTCACCATCTGCAAGTGGAGAAGTATTACAGACCGTTTTGGAATAAAAGTGGAGGTTTGCAATTGTGTGGAGATCAGCCATGATCACATTGAATGGAGGTGCTGGCTCGAAGGGCCGAATGGCCTACTCCTGCACCTATTGTCTATTGAGAGACAAAGAGATACAAGTACTAGTGGTGGAACTGTGCATGGTGCCCTTCAGCTCTGGCTGTGACCAGTTAGACTGTACTGAGCATTCACAATATCTGCACCGATCCCTTCTCTGTGAGGCAGGGTGTAATTTTGATGTTAAATGCCTTTGAATAAATGTGTATATATATAATATATATATATACATATATATATATTTGCTGATGGTCAGAGCATTGCAAGTGTTTTTAGGGCAAATGTAATCGAGTACAGGTTCCACCACCCTTGGTTCCAGAGCCTTTCCGGATGATCTGTTTTGCCAGACCAACAGAGGTTGGCCTCTGAGAGGTGTCCAACGGGGCAGGAACGGCCCGCCTAGGCCGAGGAGAGGCCGCGATACCAGCCCGCAAAGTCGGCCTCGGCAGTTGGCAATGGGAATGGATCTGCCGGCTCTGGGCGGGCCGGAGTTCCAGAAGGGCCGAATGGCCTACTCCTGCACCTATTGTCTATTGTCTATAACCCCAGCTGCAGGGAGCAAATGCGACCTGCCGATCAGCCGCCGAAGTCCCAATGAGGTTTGGATTGGCTGCCTCACCCGGCCCAGGCAACACATTTTCCGGGGAGGGGGTGGGGGGGCGGTGGGGGAGGAATTTCAAGTGCGCTCTTGCAATTTTGTCCTGATTGAAGGAGGTGTCAGACCGCCAGTTGCTTGAAAATTGGCGGTGGAATTGTACTTTGCCCAGTACAGTTATGTTGACTTTCCAGAATTGAGCTAATCAATAGCAACTGCAGTGCCAGGGCAGCTTCAGAAAAAGCATCCTGTTATGCAGTGCAGTTCCCTGATTTCATCAAAAAGTTTCATTAGTCTTTTGCATTCCTTGCTTTTGAATGAATGAATGAATGAATGAGAATAAGTTTATTGGCCAAGTATGTGCATATACAAGGAATGTGCCTTGGTGCTCCGCTCACAAATGACAACACAAACACACAGTTAACAATTAAGAATAAAGCATAACCACATCAAAACAATAAGGATACAACATTACGGTCTAAACACGTGGGTGAAAATAAACCAGAGCAAAAAAGATACGACAGACTTTGGTTATTGAGTGGAACTATCACTCGTTGGAAAAAAGCTGTTTTTATGTCTGGCTGTGGCTGCTTTGACAGTCCGGAGTCGCCTTCCAGAGGGAAGTGCTTCAAAGAGTTTGTGGCCAGGGTGAGAGGGGTCAGAGATGATCTTGCCCCCTCGCTTCCTGGCCCTTGCAGTGCACAATCTCAATGTCAGTACAGAATTCAGTTGCCATTAACAAAAAAAGAACTTGGACATAATTAGTTGTAAACCACTATATTTTATGTAAAACATGATCGCGAATCTATTGGAACATTTATTTGATTGTAAGCACTTACCCAGGGAAGTTAATTTCAAATGTATCACACGAAGCCATAGGTTTAAGGTGAGGGGGGGAAGATTTAATAGGAATCTGAGGGGTAACGTTTTCACTCAAAGGGTGGCAGGTGTGTGGATCGAGCTGCCCGAGGAGGTTTATTAAGGCAGGTACTATGACAACATTTAAAATACATTTGGACAGGCACATGGATAGGACTGGGATATGGGCCAACACAGGCAGGTGGGACTAGTGTAGATGGGACATGTTGGTCAGCATGGGCAAGTTGGGCTGAAGAGCCTGTTTCCAGGCTGTCTGACTATAACTCTTAAGAATCCTACTTGCTGCAAACTCTAGTTTTGTGATTTCAATGCCAATGCCAAGTTACCATCAACTGGAAGGAACTTTGAGGAAACATAAAACAACCACTTTATTTTGTGTGAATCTGTTTCAATGGAACAGTGACAGATTGGGAAATGTTGGTGGTGTTGAGTGGCGCAGCAGTGGAGTTGTCGCCTTACTGCACTAGTGACCCGGGTTCGATCCTGACCACGGGTGCTGGCTGTACAGAGTTTGCATTGTCCTTTCTGTGACCGCGCGGGTTTCCTTTGGGTGCTCCGGTTTCCTCCCACATCCCAAAGACGTGCAGGTTTGTAGGTTAATTGTCTTCTGCAAATTGTCCCAACTGTGTAGGATAGAACTAGTGTACAGGTAGTGTAACTGTCCCTCTCTTCCCCTCCCCCTTCCCGGATCTCCCTCTATCTTCCTGTCTCCACCTATATCCTTCCTTTGTCCCACCCCCCTGACATCAGTCTGAAGAAGGGTCTCGACCCGAAATGTCACCCATTCCTTCTCTCCTGAGATGCTGCCTGACCTGCTGAGTTACTCCAGCATTTTGTGAATAAATACCTTCAACTAGTGTACAGGTAGGTGATCGCTGCTCGGCACGGACTCAATGGGCCGAAGGGCCCGCTTCCTCTAGACTCTAAACTAGACTAAAAAAATGAGAGAGACTTGAATCCTGGAGAGTTTGGTTGTCAGAGAAGGGTTATGTTTTTTCTTGAATTGTTAAATCATTCCTGCTGCTGCAGTTTTCAAAAGAGTTTCTGGTTGATTGCACAAGAATTAGTTTTAACCAAGTAGCCTTTGAAGATCGTATTTGAGATGTAATTTGGAGAGCCTGCGGCCTGCCTGCCTGCCTGTGAACTGCTTTGACAGTCATTTAAGTCCTGCTAAGGGTTGACTCGCTGCCAACACCAGAAACAAATAATTGAGTTGCCTTGAAATTAAACACATTTTAAGTTAACTGAGCTAAAAAAAAAAGTAAATTACCTGAAAGTTTTCCATCACCTTCTGAGCCTTTCCTCTCCATTTTGACTGTTTTATTAAAAAAGATGCAGCCAGGAAACAGGATCTGCGGCCCACTGAGTCCACACCGACCATCGATCACCTGTTCACACTAGTTCTATGTTATCCCACTTTTCCACCCATTCCCGAGACAGTGGAGGGCAATTTGCAGAGGGACGATTAACCTACGTCTTTGGGAGTATATCGGAGCACCCAGAGGAAACCCACGCGGTTACAGGGAGAATGTGCAAAACTTCATACCTCTGTCAGGTCTCCCCACAACCTCCAATGTTCTGAGAAAACAACCCAAGTCTGTCCAACCTCACCATGTAGCTCATACCCCCACCAGTCCATGCACCATTCTGGTAAACCTACTTTGCACCCTTCCCAAAGCTTCCACATCCTTCCTTCGCATCCACGTTTGTCCATCCTATCCTGTGAGCTAATATCCTCCAATCCAGTCAGTATTCTGGTAAACCTGTTCTGAATCTTCCTGAAAGCCTCACATCCTTCCTGTAATGGGGCGACCAGAACTGTACAATATACTCCAAATGCAGCCGAACCAAAGTGCAGTAAAGCAACAGGACGAGTTCCTGACTCTTGTACTCAACTAGACCGAGTGGACCCGTTGGGCCCAAACCTCTCCTGCATTGGTGCAACACCCTCTCCTCCCCTCCCCTTTCCCTCCTCCCCTTCCCCTCCCTCCTCTTCTCCCCCTCCCCTCTCCCTCCCTCCCCCCCACTCCCTCCCCCTCCCTCCCGCCTCCCCCCACACCCCCCTCCCCTCCCCTCCCCACCCCTCCCCCTCCCCCCCCATCCTCCCTCCCCTCCCTCCTCCTCTCCCTCCCCTTCCCCTCCCCCCCCCTCCTCCTCCTCCTCCTCCTCCTCCTCCCCCTCTTGGAATTAATTAAACAATAAAATTGACTGTGTGTGGAATTGAAATCCTCATTTTGAAGTGAAATATAATTGGATTTTCAATTATTCATCATTTAATAGTGGGTCTAAATTTAAATATAAAATGTGTGTTGGTAGGAACTGCAGATGCTGGTCTACACTGAAGGGAGACACAAAATGCTGGAGTGATTCAGCAGCTCTGACAACATCTTTGGAGAAAAGGAATAGGTGACGTTTCGGGGCTAGCCCTACTTCAGAATTAAATATAAAAAGGTTGTTATGTCTGATTCTAGATGCGATCATACAAGCTGGCAGTAGCTGAGTTTGTTCAATCATTGTACCAAATCGTTATTCAATAGCATTTTGAAACATTGACCATTTTGTCATGACTTATTGAACCTAATTTGATGCCCTTTTGCCCAGGAAGAAAAACAAATCAAATTCTAGAAGGCATAGCTTTAAGGTGAGCGGGGCAAAGTTTAAAGCCAGCACCGCCATTCACTGTGATCATGACTGATCATCCACAATCAGTACCCCGTTCCTGCCTTCTCCCCATATCTCTTGGCTCTGCTATCTTTAAGAGCTCCATATGACTCTCTCTTGAAAGCATCCAGAGAATTGGCCTCCACTGCCTTCTGAGGCAGAGAATTCCACAGCTTCATAACCCTCTGGGTGATAAAGTTTTTCCTCATCTCCGTGATAAATGGCCTACCCCTAATTCTTAAACTGTGGCCCCTGGTTTTGGACTCCCCCAACATCGGGAACATGTTTCCTGCCTCTAGCGTGTCCAATCCCTTAATAATCTTATATGTTTCAATAAGATCCCCTCTCATCCTTCTAAATTCCAGTGTATACAAGCCTAATCGCTCCATTCTTTCAACATATGACAGTCCCACCATCCCGGGAATTAACCTTGTGAACCTACGCTGTACTCTCTCAATAGCAATAATGTCCTTCCTCAAATTTGGAGACCAAAACTGCACACAGTACTCCAGGTGCGGTCTCACTAAGGTCCTGTACAACTGCAGAAGGACCTCTTTGCTCCTATACTCAACTCCCCTTGTTATGAAGGCCAACGTGCCATTGGCTTTCTTCACTGCCCGCTGTGCCTGCATGCTTGCTTTCAGTGACTGATGAACAAGGACACACAGATCTCGTTATACTTCCCCTTTTCCTAACCTGACACCATTCAGATAATAATCTGCCTTCCTGTTCTTGCCACCGAAGTGGATAACCTCACACTTATCCACATTAAACTGCATCTGCCATGCATCTGCCCACTCACCCAACCTGTCCAAGTCACCCTGCATCCTCATAGCATCCTCCTCACAGTTCACACTACCACCCAGCTTTGTGTCATCTGCAAATTTGATAATGTTACGTTTATGTGCTTGGGCATGGTAATACCTCACTGACCTTTATGCAAGAAAAGCACTTCATTGTGCGGTTGCACTTGTGACAGTAAAGTGCCATTGACCATCAAGTTTTTTTCAACACTTCTATTTTCATTATATGGTCGATTGTAAATTATAGGCCTTGGCTGAACGGTTTCTCCACCTGCCACTCCATGCTCCCGGCCTGGGTAACCCATCAACGTGTCGTGGAAACGTAGGCTCAATCAATAGTCCCACCTTTCTGATTCTGATCTTTCTAGTTTAGTTTAGAGATATAACGCAGAAACATTCCCACCGAGTCCATGCTAACCAGCGATCCCCACACGCTAACACTATCCGACACGCACTAGGCACAATGTACAAGTTCACCAAAGCCAATTAACCTCCAAACCCGGATAGGCACAAAAAACTGGAGTAACTCAGCGGGACAGGCAGCATCTCTGGAGAAAAGAAATAGGTGAGGTTATGGGTCGAGAACCTTCTTCTGAAGTAGGGTCTCAACCCGAAACATCACCTATTCCTTTTCTCCAGAGAGGTGCTGTCTGACCTGCTGAGTTACTCCAGCTTTCTGTGTCTGTCTTTGGTTTAAATCAGCATCTGCAGTTCCTTCCTCTACAACCTACAAAAACCTGTACGTCTTTGGAGTGTGACTACGGATTTTTTTTAAATTATCAAAAAATATTCAAGAAATAAATATCTACAAAACATATTCCTTCCAAAACTCCATCCGACATTCTCGGAGGCTCTACACACATTCAATACAGATATTCAATACACCATTTACACAAAATTACCCCCCACCCTTGCCACTCATGTGGCCCACATCTGTGGTGTGACTACAGATGTCGTCTTTGTGCCTGGGTATGCTTCTGAAAACTGGCAGAGCAACGTGACAACTCTGCTGCAGACTGTCTTCTGTCTTTAGACCTTCGAGACACAGTGAGGAAATAGGCCCAAAGGGTCTTCGCCTGAGATACGTGCAGCTTTTGATCATGAATGGAGTGATGTCTGTTGGAATTAATCACCATCGTCTCCCCGCTTCTCCTGAGATTTAATCTTTTCTTGGAAGCAGTCACATTACATTTTCCAGTCTTGATGTGATCAAGAACTATAAAAGTTTAAAGCGTGCATCAGTCAAGCTGTGCAGCATTGCAAATGAAGCTATATACGTGATTTTAAAAACTTAATTATCTTTTGTATTGTGGAGTCAAATAAGTTATTTATGAGGTGTCTTTCAGGGCGGCACAGTGGCGCAGCTGGTAGAGCCGCTGCCTTGCAGCGCCAGAGACCCGGGTTCGATTCTGACCTCGGGTGCTGTCAATAGACAATAGACAATAGGTGCAGGAGGAGGCCATTCGGCCCTTCGATCCAGCACCGCCATTCAATGTGATCATGGCTGATCATTCTCAATCAGTACCCCGTTCCTGCCTTCTCCCCATACCCCCTGACTCCGCTATCCTTAAGAGCTCTATCTAGCTCTCTCTTGAATGCATTCAGAGAATTGGCCTCCACTGCCTTCTGAGGCAGAGAATTCCACAGATTCACAACTCTCTGACTGAAAAAGTTTTTCCTCATCTCAGTTCTAAATGGCCTACCCCTTATTCTTAAACTGTGGCCCCTTGTTCTGGACTTCCCCAAGAACTGTGTGGAGTTTGCACGTTCTCACGGTGACCACGTGGGTTTCCTCCGGGTGCTCTGGTTTTCTCCCACATCCCAAAGACGTGCAGGTTTGTAGGTGAATTGGGTTCTGTAAATTGGCCCCTAGTGTGTGGGGATTGGATGAGATAGTGGGAGAACGTAGAACTGGTGTGAATGGGTGACCGATGGTCAGTATGGACTCAGTGGGCCAAAGGGCCTTGTTTTCATGCAGTATTTCGGAAAAAACCCAACTGAAACTGAGTTAATTTAGTACCCAGTGCTTTAGATTTAGATTTCAGATTTAGATTTTTAGATTTAGAGATACAGCGCAGAAACAGGCCCTTCGGCCCACCGGGTCCGCGCCGCCCAGCGATCCCCGCGCACTAACACTATCCTACACTAACGAGGGACAATTTTTACATTTGCCCAGCCAATTAACCTACAAACCTGCACGTCTTTGGAGTGTGGGAGGAAACCGAAGATCTCGGAGAAAACCCACGCAGGTCACGGGGAGAACGTACAAACTCCGTACAGACGGCGCCCGTGGTCAGGATCGAACCTGAGTGCTACCTGATGCTAACCCGTTGAATTACCCTGGCACTTTGGTTTTTATCCCTGTAAATCAGCATCTGCAGCTGCTTGTGTCTCCAATCATTTGGCACCTGTTCTGATCAGAAAATAAAAAGTCTTATAGACTGTAGAGAAGCAACATGGAAACAGGCCCTTGGTCCACTCTGTCTGCACCAACCCGATCACCCTGTGAGGAAGGAAACCGGAACACCCGGAGGAAACCCAGGCATTCACAGTGGGAACGCCCAAACTCCATACAGACAGCACCCGTAGTCAGGATCGAACCCGGGTCACTGGCACTGTAACTCTACCACTGCACCTCTGTGCTGTCCAAAAAGTAGTGTTCTCACTAATTATTAAGTCAAGTGAAAAGATGTTTACTCTGACACACGCTGGAGGCTTCCCGTGATTTACCGAAACTAACCAGTTACCGTAAACCAGATGCTTGAGTTGAAGGTTGAACCAATATTGTTCACTTTTAATAACCTTGGTTAAACTGTTTGTATTAAGGCAATGTTAATCTTATGCAACTGGATAAGCAAATAATTCATTGCCGGCGAGGCATTGTGTGGCATTTGCTTTGCTTTAGGCGAGTGTACATTGAGGCAATGAGGGAGACATGTCTGGCCTACACTGAAAGCCAGTTATGTAGGTTTGAACGGTACATTGATTAAAGCTAAATTTAAAAGATTGCCAATTTATACATAATGGCAAAGACTTGGGGACAGCACAGTGATCGCGCTGCTGCCTTACAGCACCAGAGACCCGGTTTGATCCAGACCACGGGTGCTGTCTGCGTGGAGTTTCCATGTTCTCACTGTGACCACGTGGGTTTCCTCTGGGTACTCTGGTTTTCTCCCACATCCCAAAGATGTACAGGTTTGTAAGTTAATTAGATTCTGTAAATTGCCCTTTAGTGTATGGGATAGAACTGGTGTACAGATGATTGGTGGTCAATAGACAATAGGTGCAGGAGGAGGCCATTCGGCCCTTTGAGCCAGCACCGCCATTCAATGTGATCATGGCTGATCATTCTCAATCAATACCCCGTTCCTGCCTTCTCCCCATACCCCCTGACTCTGCTATCCTTAAGGGCTCTATCTAGCTCTCTCTTGAATGCATTCAGAGAATCGGCCTCCACTGCCTTCTGAGGCAGAGAATTCCACAGATTCACAACTCTCTGACTGAAAAAGTCGAAGTAGATTCGGTGGGCTGAAGGACCTGTTTCCGCGCTGTATCTCTAAAATCAAAAGTATTTCATAAACTTTTACAACATTTACCCTAAATGTTTTTCTGTTGAAAATGTGAACTTCGCAGTCAGCTTAAGCTAGAAGAAGATTAAGCTGTTTTCAGAAACACTTACCATTTTACAGCGTGTGTAATAGTCATATGTTCCAACAACAGAACAATGAGATTCTCACTTGCAGTAGCTGAACAGGCCTGCAAACACACTAGGCATGGATAACATATAATAGACAATAGACAATAGAAAATAGGTGCAGGAGAAGGCCATTCGGCCCTTCGAGCCAGCACCGCCATTCAATGTGATCATGGCTGATCATTCTCAATCAGTACCCCGTTCCTGCCTTCTCCCCATACCCCCTGACTCCGCTATCCTTAAGAGCTCTATCTAGCTCTCTCTTGAATGTATTCAGAGAACTCAATAAATTAATAACCCCAATTCTAGTGCATAGTGCAATAATAATACTACCTCAACAGTGGACCAGGTGGACAATGTTGTCTTGAACTCAACGGCTGTGAAGGCGGATGAAGGCTGCAACAGATCTATCAGCTCCAATCATTTGGTTCCCTTGCCATTGGAATTAGTTGATTGATTTGTCCCGCCCCCTCCCCTGACATCAGTCTGAAGGATGGTCTCGACCCGAAACGTCACCCATTCCTTCTCTCCTGAGATGCTGCCTGACCCAGCTTTTTTTGATGACACCTATGGATCTACCACTCATGCTCTGTCATCAACTTCTGCCCACTGCAGCGTGAGAAATTGCACCTAGTTGTAGATGCACCCCAGTCCATCAAACAGACCAGACTCCCCAGCAATGACTGTCTACACTTCACGCTACCTCGGGAAAGCAGCCAATGTAATCCAAGGCTGGTGCTGAGGCTACAGCTCCACCAGCTGTGTCCCTCTCATTGCAATCTGCAATTCTAATAATGTCTCCAAATCCTCAAAAGTCTTTTAATGGTAAAACCTTGAGCAAATGCAAACCCGATTTCAATATTATCAAATATGCTCAGTTTTTTCTCAATTCAATTTAGTTTATTGTCACGCGCACCGAGGTACAGTGAAAAGCTTTTGTGGCGTGCTATCTAATCAGCAGAAAGACAATGCATGATTACAATTGATCCATTTACAGTGTACACAAAATGCTGGAGTAACTCAGCAGGTCAGGCAGCATCTCAGGAGAGAAGGAATGGGTAACGTTTCAGGTCGAGACCCTTCCTCAGAGTCTGAAAAAGCGTCTCGACCCGAAAGGTCACCCATTCCTTCTCTCCTGAGATGCTGCCTGACCTGCTGTTACTCCAGCATTTTGTGAATAAATACCTTCGATTTGTACCAGCATCTGCAGTTATTTTCTTACATTTACAGTGTACAGATACGGGAAAAACATTTAGTGCAAGGTAAAGACTGCAAAGTGCGATCAAAGATAGTCCGAGGGTCACCAACGAGGTAGATAGTAGTTCAGCACTGCTCTCTGGTTGTGGTAGGATGATTCAGTTGCTTAATAACAGCTGGGAAGAATCTGGTGCTGTGCGTTTTCACATTTCTTTACCATTTGACTGATGGGATGTATGGTATAATTCTGGGGAAAAATATTAGTTTAACTTATTTTCATTTGTAAAGTTAAAACATATGTGCTCAGTTTTGCTCAGGCGATTTTTGTCCGCAGATATGACATGGAATAAAATGGGTTTTGTACTGGGGAATGCATGACAGCAAGGAAAATAGTCTTAGAAAGAACAATTGCACAGTTGCTGGGAAAGTAGCAACAAATAAATTTCTGTACATAAATACACAAATAAAAATCACCAAAACCTATCTATGTTCTCCAGAGATGCTGCTTGACCTGCTAAACTGCTCCAGCACTTTGTGCCTTTTTTTTAGCATTTAATTGTCACATATGCCACCAATAGAACAATGAACGGAGATGAGGAAAAACTTTTTCAGTCCGAGAGTTGTGAATCTGTGGAATTCTCTGCCTTAGAAGGCAGTGGAGGCCAATTCTCTGAATGCTTTCAAGAGAGAGCTAGATAGAGCTCTTAAGGATAGCGGAGTCAGGGGGTATGGGGAGAAGGCAGGAACGGGGTACTGATTGAGAATGATCAGCCATGATCACATTGAATGGCAGTGCTGGCTCGAAGGGCCGAATGGCTTCCTCCTGCACCTATTGTCTATTGTCTATTGAACGTATTACTTGCAGCAGCATAACAGAACTGTTAACTCAATACTCATACATAACGTACTGTAGAACGGTGGCACAGCGGTAGAGTTGCTGCCTTACAGCGTCAGAGACCTGGGTTCGATCCTGACTATGGGTGCTGTCTGTACCGGAGTTTGTACGTTCTCCCAGTGACCGCGTGGATTTTCTCCGGGTGCTCCGGTTTCCACCCACACTCCAAAGACATACGGGTTTGTAGGTTAATTGGCTTCTGCATTATTGTAAATTGTCCCTCGTGTGTAAGATAGTGCTTGTGCATGGTCTGATCACTGGTGGATATGGACTCGGTAGGCCGCGGGGCCTGCTTTGTATCTCTAAACTAAACTAAAAAACTAAATTATAAGAAAATACAAATTTTGTCCAAAAACCCCGAAGTCCTTGGTGCAACAAAGGTAGTTTAGTTAATGGTTACTGGTGTTCAAGAGCCTGATGGTTGTTGGGAAGAAGCTGTTCTTGAACCTGGAGGTCACTTTGGAGTTTTTGGTTAAAAAAAATAAATATATATATTGTGGTGCTCATAATCTGAAAGTAAAAAAAAACAATGCTGGAAACACTGTGCAGACTATGCAGCGTCTGAGGGGAATTATGAGAGTTAAAGTACTGTTGTTTTTTATAAACCAGCACCTGCAGTTCCTTATTTGTATAAAGTAGCATGAGAGCGCCCCCTCTCTTGGATGTCCTTGGATCCCTGTCACTAACTGACAGGCCAGGAGAGGCCCAATCCCCAGCATCACTGGTAACAGCCGGGGCCAATTAGCTGATATTGGGTCACCACCTGAACCTTAGCAGCCGACTCCCTAAAACAAACAGGCATCCTAGACAGGGGGAGAAGGGAGTGAAGTAGAGGGAGGCGCTTCGATGGCAGCCTCGCCAACAGTCTGTCTGTCCTTTTCGTCTTTTTTGGTATTTTTAGTGAGTTTTAAAAGGATGTGTTAATGTTCTCTGGTTTGTTTTATGTGTGGGATGTGGGTGAGGTGTGGGAGGGGTGTGGGAGTGTGGTCGGGGGGGGGTGGTCATGTGGGGGTGGTCGTGTGGGGGGTGGTGGTGGTCGTCGTGTGTGTGGGGGGGGTGGGTGGTCGTGAGTGGGGTGGTCGGGGGGGGGATGTGGGTGGTCGGGGTGGGTGGTCGGGGTGGGTGGTCGGGGGGGGGGTGGGTGGGTGGTCGGGGGGGGGGTGGGTGGGTGGTCGGGGGGGGGGTGGGTGGGTGGTCGGGGGGGGGGCGGTGGTAACCTTTTTTCAATCTCTTACCTTGCCGGAGATGCGATTGTTTTCCGGATTCTATCTCTGGTCGCTCTGCGGCCTAACATCGTGGAGCTGGAGGCCTTGCCTGGGACTGACTGACTGACTGACCGCAAGGCGTGGGACTGACACTGCGGGGCGTGGAGTTACCATCTGAACGTGTGATCCCTTGTCTGGGATCGACGCTCCAACTGCGGGCTTTAACATCAAGGAGTTCGCAGTCTCTGGTTAAGACCGACGTCGGGAAGCTCCAAAAGCCACACGACATTCGACGAGCCCCGACCCGGTGTCAGATCGCCCGGAGCAGGGGAGCTGAGATCCCCCCTGATGCAGGAGCTTGATCGCCCCGACGAGGGAGGCTCGCCGCCGGCTAATGGAGTAAGATCGTCCCGTCAACGGAAGGTTAGAGGCCCCCAACCGCTGGAGGACAAAGAAGGGAGAGATTAAACTTTTTTTCGCCTTCCATCACAGTGAGGAATGTGGAGGAGTCACTGTGGTGGATGTTCATGTTAAAATGCATTTTGTGTGTCCTGTTGCTTTTTATTGGTGTGACTGTCTGGCAAATGACATTCCTCGTATGTTGCAAGACATACTTGGCTAATAAAGTATGATTGTGATTATGAAGAAAAAGGAGTGATGGAGAAGGAGTGAGTGAGGAAGGGGGAGAAAGTGGGGAACCTTCCTGCCATCTGTGTTCCCTGTCACGGGTTCAAGGACGACTGAGCCACTGGGACAAAGCTGGGACCACCAGTGCCACCGTGTGGCCAAGACTGGACTGCCGGGAAGAAGCCCTAAATAACCAGCCCTCTACTGTGAGTGGCTGGGGCAAGCCTGAGATGCCAGTGCCTCTCCCTTCCCACAGACAACGAGGGACTGCATCCACACACACACACACACACACACACACACACACACACGGAGGCAAAGACTGAGCCACCTGGCAGAGACTGTCAGCATCGCCTCTTCAAGCCCAAAACTGAGCTGCCAGGAAGAAACCTGTAGCGTCAGCACCTCCTCTCGAGGCAAGGGTGAACTGCAGGTGGAAGCCTGAGATTGTCACGCCTCCTCCTCCTCCTCCTTCGAAGACCAGGACTGAGCTGCCGGGACAAGCCCGAGATCGTCAGCGTCATAGCACCTGCACGCTGACCCCGATGGACAATGCCCCCATGTGCTCCTGGACCATCCGACCACTGTAAATAAAACATATCATGCCAGCTCACCCGGCAGCAAGTGTTGGCGTGGTCACTGCCGAACCTGGCCTCATCCCTGTCACCACTGTAGCAGTGGAATTGTTCAATTGAAGAAATTAATTGATAAATCTAGAGGGATTATTGAGCAACGTAGGACTTGGGAATGGATAAATATCTCCTGTTCTTTTACCCTGCACAGTTTTATCCATTCCTTCTCTCCAGAGATGCTGCCTGAACCGCTGAGTTACTCCAGCATTTTGGTGTCTCTCTTGGGTGTAAACCAGCACCTGCAGTTCCTTCCTGCACAGCTTTATTAGGTTTGACAACTGTTTTCTAACACCTCAATACTCTTCTGCCTTTCAGCATCTGTGGAATACAGCACTTGGAGCGAGCAGGGAATAACCTGACCCTCTTCGACTCCCTGTACTTCTGCATCGTCACCTTCTCCACCGTGGGGTTTGGAGATGTCACCCCCAAAGTTTGGCCGTCCAAGCTCCTTGTGGTCATCATGATCTGCGTGGCCCTCGTTGTGTTGCCTATACAGGTAAGCATTGCAAACACGCAGGGTGAATGTCCTTTACCCAGAGTAGGGGATTCAGGAACCAGAGGACATAGGTTTAAGGTGAGAGGGGAAAGATTTAATCGGGGCCTGAGGGGCAATTTTTTTTCACACAGAGGGTGGGTACGTGGAACGAGCTGTCTGAGAAGGTAATTGGGGTAGGTGCAACGACAACATTTATATGAATATAAGTTGAGAGAACTAGTACAGCATAGGAACATAGGGGAATCAGGAACTGGATCAGAAATCAGAAAGACTGGATAGACTCGGCTTGTACTCGCTGGAATTTAGAAGATTGAGGGGGGATCTTATAGAAACTTACAAAATTCTTAAGGGGTTGGACAGGCTAGATGCAGGAAGATTGTTCCCGATGTTGGGGAAGTCCAGAACAAGAGGTCACAGTTTAAGGATAAGGGGGAAGTCTTTTAGGACCGAGATGAGAACGTTTTTTTTCACACAGAGTGGTAAATCTGTGGAATTCTCTGCCACAGAAGGTAGTTGAGGCCAGTTCATTGGCTATATTTAAGAGGGAGTTAGATGGGGCCCTTGTGGCTAAAGGGATCAGGGGGTATGGAGAGATGGCAGGTACAGGATACTGAGTTGGATGATCAGCCATGATCATATTGAATGGCGGGGCAGGCTCGAAGGGCCGAATGGCCTACTGCACCTATTTTCTATGTTTCTATGAAACAGAGGACATAGGTTTAAGGTGAGGGAAAGAAAGATTTTAATAGAAACCCGAGGTGCAACTTTTTCTACACAAAGGGTGGTGGGTACATGGAACGAGCTCCCAGGTGGGTGCTATAACAACATTTATATGAATGTAAATGAATAGAACATAGAACAGTGCAGCATAGGAACATGCCCTTTGGCCCACGACCTCTTTGCTGAACCTGATGCCAAAACCAAGCCTAAAACCGAGTGCACATAGTCTGATAGGGAGAGGTTGGGCGGGCTACGATCGTATTCCTTGAAGTGCTGGAGGCTGAGGGTTGATCTTATAGAGCCGTACAAAATCATGAGGGGAATAGATAGATAAAATGCAGTCTTTTACCTAGTGTAGAAGGATCAAGAACCAGAGGACACAAAATGCTGGAGTAACTCAGAGGGTGAGGCAGCATCTCGGGAGAGAAGGAATGGGAAATGTCAGCCATTCCTTCTCTCCCGAGATGCTGCCTGTCCCGCTGAGTTACTCCAGCATTTTGTGTGTACCTTCAATGTTAACCAGCATCTGCAGTTTTTTTTCCCTACACAAAGAACCAGAGGACATTGGGTTAAGGTGAGAGGGAATTTAATAGAAACCTGAGAGTTTCTGAACTTTTCACACAGCGATTGGTGGGTGTATGGAACGAGCTGCCAGAGGAGGTAGTTGAGGCTGGTACTCTAATAGCATTTAAAAGGCACTTGAACAGGTAATTGGATACGAAAGGTTTAGAGGGATATCTGAAAAATTAGTCTTCAACATTGTCACAAATCACGGATTGAGATAGAAGCACTGGAACTGAGTTTACAGCAATCTGAAAAATATTGCAAATGTACAGAGCAATTTCTTCATTAAATGTTTACATTAATTAGATATTTCAAGGGTGGTTATTTGTTATATGCATTTGATACGAACCGGAACAATGAAATTCTTACTTGGTGCAGCTTTAAATACACATTGGGTCAAAGGTGTTTAATTATCATCTGTACCTAAACAAAACAATGAAATTCTTATTTGCTGCAGCTTTAAAGGCACATTAGATGCAACAGCAAGAATAATAAATATACAATAAATTGTCAGACATTCTGAATAAACTAGACCATGATAGTGCAAAAACCAATGTAAAATCGGACAACTTTTAAAAGTTACTTGGACAGGTACATGGGCAGGAGATATTTGGAGGTGTATGGGCCAAACGCGGGCAGATGGGACTAGTATAGATGGGGCATCTTTGTCGGCATGGGGAAGTTGGGCTGAAGGGCCTGTGTCCATGCAGTATGACTATGATTCTACGCTGTCTGACACATGTCGTATGGAAATGAGGTCCTATACCCTGAAATAATGTTCTGTAAAGTCTCCCTTTATCATGTATCTGTACATGGTGCAATTGTGTTTCCACTGACTGGTTAACACTCAACCAAAGCTTTTCACTGTACCTTGTGACAATAACATAAACTAAACTACAAACGATCTAAACATAATCTGCTGTGTATTTTGTAAAATATGCATATTTCCCAATTACTGATCACAGATCTTATCTCTGGCCTACTTTAACATATATATTCTTTATTTTAATCGTATAATCAATGGACTTTAGTTTTTGCACTGTTATGGTTACTGAGTATTATGGCTATTAATTTGTGGTATTATTGATTTTATATATATATATATATGAAGCTGAGGAGATACTTGATAGTTTATAAAATTGAGGGGCATAAATGGGATAGATGGCCAGAATCTGTTTGCGCAGGGTTCACATGTCAAAGACTAGAGGGCATAGCTTAAGGAGAGAGGGGTAAAGTTTAAAGATGCGCAGGGCGATTTTTTTTCACATAGTGCAGTGGGTGCCTGGAACGCGCTGCCAGGGGTGATGGTGGAGGCCGATACAATGGTGGCATTTGCAGCTTTAAGATAGGCATGTGGATGTGGAGTAAATGGAGGGATATGGATCACATGGAGGTGGAGTAAATGGAGGGATATGGATCACGTGGATATGGAGGGATATGGATCGTGTGGATATGGAGGGATATGGATCACGTGGATATGGATCGTGTGGATATGGAGGGATATGGATCACGTGGATATGGAGGGATATGGATCGTGTGGATATGGATCGTGTGGATATGGAGTAAATGGAGGGATATGAATCACGTGGATGTGGAGTAAATGGAGGGATATGGATCACGTGCTGCCGAAGGAGATTAGTTTAACATGGCATCTTGTTCGGCATGGACATTGTGGGCCGAAGAGCCTGTTCCTGCACTGACCTGTTCTACGTTCAATGTTTTGTCTCTGTGTTATTGCACACAAGGGCCCGTTAAGCTGCAACAAGTACGAATTTGATTGTTCAATTTCCCGGGTGTGTAACAATGAAACTTGTCTCTTCAAATTACAGACTATTGATTGTCTGCCATTTAATAGTTGTCAGTTCCATTTCACGTCCACAAATTAATTATTGTGCCAAGCGAGGAACATCAAGTAAAACTGCCACACATGTACCAAACGAAGTCAAATTATTCTGTGTAGATTGTTAGAGGTGATTTGGAGATCGCTGGCAAATTGTTGGAGTGCATCCAATCCATTGAAATAAAGTACTCTATAGTAATCTAAAGATCATACCTCCCCCACTCTATCTCGAATGTATATCTAGCTTGACGTTCATTATTCTGCTGGCTGATTAATAATGTCTTTATTTGGGTGTAATTGATTAATTGAAAGCTACAGCGTGGAAACAGGCCTTTCGAAGCCACCCAGTCCACGCCGACCTTCGATCACCTGTTCACACTAGTTCCATGTTATCCCACACACGCATCCACTCCCTGCACACTCGGGGCAATTTACAGAGGGCCGATTAACCTACAAATCCGCACGTCTGAGGGATGTGGGTGGAAACCCACGCGGTCACAGGGAGAATGTGCAAACTCCACACACTGACAGCCCCCGCGGTCAGGATCTCTGGTGCTGAGAGGCATTGGCTCTACCTGCTGTGCCACCGTGCTGCCTTGTAATCATTTTGTTTTATACCAAATTTGAACAAATTGTCAAATAAAGCGGAAAATGTTTTTGTGGAATAGATTGAGAGAAAACTTTTGCTCAGTTCACAAGTGGATTTAGGTTGAATGTTGAAAGTACTGCAGCAAAATACTCTCAAGGGCCTGTGCTGAGCGGAGCTGTCGAATGTGACTAAACTCAACCATTAACCATCTTCAACACTCTTCCTACACTAAACTGGTCTGAATTGTTTTCCTTCAAGAATTCTGGTTATGATTATGCCTCTCATATCCAGAACCAGTCAGAATATTGAAACAAGGAACTGCACATGTAAGGACACAAACTGCTGGAGTAACTTAGCGGGTCAGAGAGCATCCTTGGAGAACATGGATAGGTGAAATTTTGGGATCAGACCCTTCTTCAGACCGATTGCCGTTCAGTCGGAATGTTGTAGGGTGGCACAGCTGGTAGATCCGCTGCCTCCAAGCGTCATAGACCCGGGTTCGATCCTGACCTTGGGTGCTGTCGGTGTGTGGAGTTTGCACTTTCTCCCTGTGACTGCGTGAGTTTCCTCCAGGTGGCTGCTGGAGGATGTTTCCTCCCACATCCCTCAAAGACTTGTGGGTTTGCAGGTTAATTGCCCCTGTAAACTATCCCCTGTGTGCAGGGAGTGAATGAAGAAGTGAGATAACATCGAACTAGTGTGCACGGGCAATCGATGGTCGGCCCGGCCTGTTTCCATGCTGGTCTCTAAACTAAACTAAATGAAACGATACCTAAATTCAAATATATAGACAATAGGTGCAGGTGTAGGCCATTCGGCCCTTCGAGACAGCACCGCCATTCACCAAGATCATGGCTGATCATCTACAATCAGTGCCCCGTTCCTGCCTTCTCCCCATGTCCCTTGACACCATTGACTATCATTAAGAGCTCTATCTAACTCTCTCTTGAAAGCATCCAGGGAATTGGCCTCCGCTGCCTTCTGAGGCAGAGAATTCCACAGCTTCACAACTCTCTTAGTTGTGAGAGGAAATAATGAAGGCAATTAATTCATCAATTAGCATTTACATTTATATTTGTCATTTGTCATTTACATTCCCTACAAAAGGGCAACTTTTTCCCACCGTTGAGTAAATAGTCGTACTTGAATTTTTTTAATCCATTTTTGCCTTTAGATTCGCCTTGGTGTTATTTTGGTGAACTCTATCCTGACATAAATACTGGAGCACTAATTTGGCTTCTATGCAATTTCCCCAGAGGCTAACGTTATTAGCAGTTAACTGGATATTTTGTAAACTAACAAATTGGATAGGTCTGTAGGTAAAAGTTAGTGCAACCAATTAAATGCCCATGTTTTCCCAAGCACACATTATATTCCCACAAATAGTTCAATGTTAAAAGGAACTTGTTTTCTCTAGAAATTAATTCATATAAAGACTTGGTATCACAAAATGCTGGAGTAACTCAGCGGGTCAGGCAGCATCTCTGGAGAGAAGGAATGGGTGACATTTCGGGTCGAGACCCTTCTTCAGACTGATATCAGACATCTATGGGTCTCGACCCGAAACGTCACCCATTCCTTCTCTCCTGGGATGCTGCCTGACCCACTGAGTTACTCCAGCATTTTGTGATACCATCGATTTGTACCAGCATCTGCAGTTATTTTCCTACTCGTATAAAGACTTAATTATCTTTTTTTGTTTATATTTACGGAAACTGTAAATGTTTGATTTACAATAATTGAGTACATTACAATTTAGATTACAAAGGAAGAAAATTACTCATCGGGCTTCATAGATCTGTTGTTCATGTTAATAGAACAGAGAACAGTACAGGAACAGGCCCTTCGACCCACAATGTAATTGGCGAACGTGATGCTTCTCTGCCTGCACATGATTCATGTCCCTCCCACAGTCCGGACTCCCCACCATTGACTCCAACTACACTTCACGCTGTCTCGGTAAAGCAGCCAACATAATCAAAGACTTGTCCCAGCCCGGTCCTTCCTTCTCCCTGCTCCCACCTGGCAGAAAGTACAGAAGCTTGAAAGTGCACTCCACCAGACTCGGGAACAACCCCTCTGTTACCAGGCTTCTGAACGGTCCTTCCATAAGCTGGGGCACCTCTACCCCATTGCGGACATTGGACTATGTCTCTGGAACTAATGCGCCATAATGCTGAGAACTGTATTCTGCACTCGTTGTCCTCTGTATTTTACTTGAGTTTGACTTAATTGTATAGTCTTATCTGAAATGTTTGGATAGCACGCAAAACAATCTTTTCATTGTACCTCAGTGCACGTGACAATAATAAACCTTAACCTAAACCACACCTTGCTTATCCATGTGCCTGTAAATCATGGGCAGTGCCTTGTAGAAACGAGGAACTGCAGATGCTGGTGTACAAAAAAAGAGAAATATCTTTGTACGGGTGTTTCTTGATTAGTACAGGTGTCCGAGGTTATGGGGAGAATGCAGGAGAATGGAGTTAGGAGGGAGAGATAGATCAGCCATGATTGAATGGCGGAGGAGACTTGATGGGCCGAATGGCCTATTTATACTATCACTTATGACTTATGACATAATGCTGGAGTAACTCAGCGGGACAGGCAACATCTCTAGAGAACATGGAAAGGTGACCTTTTCAGTCGGTACCCTTATGGCAGGCGGTATCATGGTGTTTTTGCAGGTGTGAGATGATAAATCGTGTCCTGTCCTTTAGTTTGAACAACTGGCTTATCTCTGGATGGAGCGACAGAAGTCAGGTGGGAACTACAGCCGGCACCGAGCTCAGACCGAGAAACACGTTGTCTTGTGTGTCACCTCTCTGAAGATTGACCTGCTGATGGATTTCTTAAACGAATTCTACGCACACCCACGCCTACAGGTTACTGAATATATAATGAATCTCTTTGTTTAGTTAACTAAATATGTTAACATAAATGGTGTTGGATTTATGAGTTTCGTAGCGAATGCCAGTCTTCTTCTGATGTTACCTTGCAACCCCTGATATTATTGACTAAATGTTAACCAGGAATATTAAGACTTTTGAAATGTATGGGAAGGGCTTTAATGGGCCAAATGTGGGCAAATGGGACTAGCCCAGTATGTCAAATTTTAACAGCATGGACGAGGTGGCCGAGGAATACTGTTTCCGTGCTGTACAGCAACCCTGGCAGTGCGTTATAGTCTCTCACCACCCTTACAGCGGCAGAGACCCGGGTTCAATCCTGACTACGGGTGCTGTCCGTACGGAGTTTGTGCAGGGGGTTTCCTCCGCGTGGGTTTCCTCCGGGTGCTCCGGTTTCCTCCCTCACAGGGTGATCTCCGGTTGGCACAGACAGAGCGGACTAAAGTCTACAGTCCATAACTTTTTATTTTCTGATCAGGACAGGTACTAAATGATAGGAGACACAAGCAACTGCAGATGCTGGTTTACAACAAAAAAAAAAGACAAAGTGCCAGAGTAATTCATTGGGTCGGGTAGCACTGTGTACTAAATGATCTTGGTTTAAAATTTTTTTTTTAATTGACATACAGCATGGAAACAGGCCCTTTGGCCCACTGAGTCCATGCCGGCCATCGATCACCCGTTCACACAAGCTCTATGTCATCCCACTTTCTCATCCACTCCTCACACACGAGAGGGCAATTTACGGAGGGCCGATTAACCTACAAACCCACCATCTTTGGGATATGGGCGGAAACCAGAGCACCCGAAGGAAACACACGCGGTCACGGGCCGAATGTGTGAACTGCACACAGGCAGACAGTGCCTGAGGTCATGAGCGAACCCGGGTCTCTGGCGCCGTGAGGCTTGAGCGACTGAAATGAATTCATAACCACTTTACCGTTCAAGCCAGAGGAACAGATATTCGATCAGTTCTGGATTAGAAGCTCTGTACAGGCATGGCAGCAGAGTTGCCCGCTGTTCCAAAGTTTCACTGCTGGAATCGGTTCTAAATTTACACTACAGTACTTTGAAATCTAATACATTTAGAATCATGCAAACTCCACACAGACAGCACCCGACGTCAGGATTGAACCTGCGTCTCTGGAGCTGTGAGGCAGCGGCTCTACCAGCTGTATATAGTACAAAATCTAATTATGCAGATTTGTGCATAATCAAAAACTATTAGATAAATATTACGTAAGTTTGGAGTTCAATCATGTTTACACACATTCTTGGGAAGAATAAGTCATGTGGATGAGTTTCATTGAGTGGTATAATTTATACTGATGTATTGTGAAGCAAACAATAGTTACACAGGACAAACAATGTAATTTTTACGGTGTTTACACAGTTGGCATTGATAAATGTTGTTCAGTTGACAGTAAATCTCTCATGTTGGCCACTCAAGGGAAAAGATAATCCAATTAATTTTAACATGTTGCTCTCCAAAGTGATATTGTGCTCCATGGGTAAAGGCATGATAGCCAGAAAATCTATTCATGGGTCATAATGTTCAGGCCATAAAAATATTTTTTTATGATCACAATACTGTGTTTCCAGTGAATTTAGTTCAGAGTCAGCAGGAATCAGTGCAGGTAAGTTGCAAACATGATTACAAAGACCGGTTTAGACAATAGACAATAGACAATAGGTGCAGGAGGAGGCCATTCGGCCCTTCGAGCCAGCACCGCCATTCAATGTGATCATGGCTGATCATTCTCAATCAATACCCCGTTCCTGCCTTCTCCCCATACCCCCTGACTCCGCTATCCTTAAGAGCTCTATCTAGCTCACTCTTGAATGCATTCAGAGAATTGGCCTCCACTGCCTTCTGAGGCAGAGAATTCCACAGATTCACAACTCTCTGACTGAAAAAGTTTTTCCTCATCTCAGTTTATCTGCTGTTTTATAATAAATGTATCAGGCAGATACGAGATGGTCTCGGCATCACGTTTGGCACGGGACATTGTGGGCTGAAGGGCCTGTTCCAATGCTGCACTGTTCTGTGTTTATCGACAAAAGTATATTGTTGACGCAAACACCTTTCCTTTCAGTGTACAACTCCATTAAGCACAGCACGGCAAAACTTCTGCATCAGATTTCGTTTTCCACAAACGATGCCCTATTTTTGTGTGAACCAGTCTGATTTAGCCTCCAAGCGTTCTCAGATGCAGAACAGTGGATCCGGCCTCTCGGCCCATATTGTCTGTGCCGAACTTTACGCCGAGGCAAACTCATATTCTATGCCTGCACGTGATCCATATCCCTCCATTCCCTGCATATCCATGTGCTTGTCCAAAAGCCTCTCAAACACCACTGTCATTTCTGCCTCCCTGGCAGCATGTTCCAGCCACTCACCGTTCCCTGTGTGTAAAAAAAGACATTTCCTTATCGTGTCGTAACTCGTCTTGTAAACACGTCTGAATTAGGATCTGTGAAAAGCAAGGGTTTCTGAGCAAAACCCGACCTGCTGAGTTGCTCCAGCATTTTGTGAAATAAATACCTCCTCTGGTCACCATCAGTTTCCCGATCATCACCACGACTGGGTTGTTGACAATAACGTACAGGTATGTAGGTTAATTGACTGGGTAATATGTTAAAAGAAGAAAATTGTCCCTAGTGTGTGTAGGATAGTGATAATGTGCGGGGATCGCTGGGCGGCACGGACTCGGTGGGCCGAAGGGCCTGTTTCCGCGCTGTATCTCTAAATCTAAATCTAAATCAAAACACCAAGTGCTGGAGGAAGGCAGTGAGTGAGGTAGCTTTGCTGTGGACCGACACGTTTCAGATTGAGACCATTCCATTCACACTTGCTTGCTCAAGACTCCAGCACCGGTTCCTTGTGGCTCCATAATTCTTCCTGGGTCTGAAGAAGGCTCCCGACCCAAAACGTTGTCTCTCCATTCCCTCCACAGATGCTGCCTGTCCCGCTGAGTTCCTCCAGCATTTTGCATTTTGCTCAACATATTTCTTTCGGCTGATGTTATTTGACCATGTTTCGTTGATGCTTGTGCTTCAAAATGCGAGAAAATATACCTTTGCATCCTTCTAAATATATTTATAACTGTACGGTTTAATTGCAGGATTACTATGTGGTGATACTTTGTCCAACTGAAATGGACATACAGGTTCGAAGGGTGCTGCAAATTCCAATGTGGGCACAAAGAGTGATCTACCTGCAAGGATCAGCGTTGAAAGATCAGGACCTCCTGAGGGCCAAGTAAGTTAGTACACCCATTTCTTGAAGCCTTGTTCATTGGTTCTAAAGCTAAACTGAATGAGGCTAATCTCGGACTTTGCTCATTTTAACTAAACTTGGTGCAGCACAGAGATTGCGGAGGCCTGTGGACTTGCAGCATTGTCGGAAGGCACCAAATCTGGGGAAGGGTTTGAGAACAAGATGAGAAAATCAAACTGGGCGGCACAGTAGCGCAGCGGGTTGAGCTGCTGCCACGGAAAACCAGAGACCCGGGATTGATTCTGATCTTGGCTGCTGTCTGTGTGTGGAGTTTGCACGTTCTACCTGTGACCACGTGGGTTTCCTCCGGGTGCTCTGGTTTCCCCCCACATACCAAAGACGTGCGGGTTTGTAGGTTAATTGGCTTTTGTAAATTGCCCCTTGGTGTGCAGGGAGTGGATGAGAATGCAGGATAACACATGAGAACTAGTGAGAACGGGTGATTGACTATTGGCGTAGACTTGGTGGGCCGAACAGCATGTTTCCATGTTGTATCTTTCAAAGAATTAATCAATTTTGTGCCAAGAAACCCCAACACGTTTGTTGAGCAATGATCGTCCCAGTTTTGCGACCTACACACAAGGGGCAATTAACAGAATGCAATTGACCTACAAACCTGCAAGTCTTTGCGATGTGAGAGGAAACCGGAGCACACGGAGAAAACCCATGTGGTCACAGGGAGAACGGGCACACTCTATTTCCGGACAGCACCCGTAGTCAGGATCGAACCCGGCTGCAAATAAGAGACGCCGGGAACTGCAGGTGCTGGAATCCTGAGCAAAACACAAAGTGCTGGAGGAGCACATTGGGTCAGGCGGCATCTGTGGAGGAAATGGACAGACTAAAGAAGGATCCCGACCTGAAATTCAGCATCAAACCTCGGGTCTCTGGCACTGTGGGGCAGCGACTCTACCACTGTGCCATTGAGCCGCCCCTGACTCTCACTCCAAATCAACGTTTGTACAGAGGGCTAGCGAGGCAGTGGTTAATCCAGCTGTAGATATTCCAATCTGCAGGGCATGACTTGAATTAAAGCCATGGCCCTCACTTTTATTTGGCAGAAGGCAACAGTGGAAACACTTTGCTTGCCTGAAGAAGCTCTGAAAAGCAATTATTTGATGGGGATGTTTTTAGTGTGTCTAGACAGAACTGAGCTTGTCTTTAAATGCGCTGAGAACTCTGAGACAACCCAAGCAATTTTCCAGACTGAACAGAGAGGATCCAAGTTTAAAAAAGATGTGGCACCCAGTGGAATTTTCCAATTTGGTATTTTCATGACAGGATGGGGATGATGGAATTCAGAGTATGCGGTGCTCTTGAAGTTAACACGTATCACACAATGTCACACACACAGCCCACACATCTCACTCACAATCAGTTCACTGAAGACAGACACAAAATGCCGGAGTAACTCAGCGGGACAGGCAGCATCTCTGGACAGAAGGAATGGGTGACGTTTCAGATCGAGAGCCTTCTTCAAACTGAGAGTCAGGGGAGAGCGAGACAGAGATAAGGGAGTGTAAGGTGTGAAAACGAGACATCAAAGTGGAAACAGTTCAAGGAAAATGTAGGATCATTGTTACTAGCGGAAGCTGACAAAGAAGCAGACAAAGATAACATTTAATCAGGAGGGCAGTCTGACTGGTGGGAGAACTAGGGATGGGGAGAGTGGGAAAGCAAGGGTTACTTGATGTTAGGGAAGTCATGTTCATACCACTGAGGTGTAAGCTGCCCAAGCCAAATATGAGGTGCTGTTCCTCCAATTTGCACTGGGCCTCACACTAACAGTGGAGAGGGCCCTGCTCGATCTCTGGAGGACTTAAATGGGCGATGTTTCGGGTCGGGGTCCTTCTTCAGACTGATTGTCGTGGGGGGGAAGAAATTCTCGTGGGAGGGGCAGGACAAAGCCTAGCAAGTGATGGGTGGATACAAGTGGGTTGGGGGGGGAGGGGGAGGTTATTGGCAGATGGTTTGACAAAAGCCAGCGATGACTAGATAAAACGTTTGAGATAAGGAGGCAAGGATTTATCCATTTAAACATCTTATCCAATCATTTTTTAGACTTTAGCGAGACAGCATGGAAACGGGCCCTTCGGCCCACTGAGTCCGTGCCAACCAGCGATCACCCCGTACACTAGCACTATCTTGCACACTCGGGACAATTTATAATTTTTTTAAACCGAATCCAATGAATCCACAAACCTGTACGTCTTTGGAGTGTGGGAGGAAACCAGAGCACCCGTGGGAAACCCACGTGGTCAAAGGGAGAACGTATAAACACCGCCAGAGAGCACCCATAGTCAGGATCGAATCTGGGTTTCTGACGCTGCAAGGCAGCAACTCTACACCTGCACCACTTCTTGGTGTTCATTGATTCCATTAACTGAATCACTCCTGTTGACTCTATATTCTTTTTCCTTTTTCTACTTTCCACCCCACTGGTTATTTCCTGCTGCCCTCTTCAATATCACCTTCACTCGGTGCAAAAATAAATAATCCACTAGGTTACAGCATCAATTCTTGCACACACAGTCACTTAAACCTCTGACATTCTGCAAAGAACCTGTTATTATGAAAGACCCATTGTGTCGACTTCGAGGTATGGAGTAAATGCTTACCAGGCCCTTTGGACAAGGGTATTAGTTGTTCTCTCGTAGTGCTGTGCAACAGCTACGTGGGTGGACCATGAAACCTGGGCTTGTTCATCAAACCGAGAATCGGAAGCATTTAAAATAACAAAAGACTTACTTAGAGTGAATGGGAACGGACTCGAGTGCCAGAAGCAGAAGGCATCGATTAAAGGTAAAAGTCGAAGGAGACCAGAAAGAAAGCTTTTTTTTTAATGCAGTGTGTGGCTAGAATTTGGAACAGTTTCTTGAACAGTTTCAAGAAATAAACCTCCTCAATAGCCAGGATTTGGAGAGAGATTATGGTGTTCTCGACCCATAGACCCCAGAGGGAATAGTACAAAGAACATCACCGGAACAGGCCCTTCGGCCAACAATGTCTGTGCCAAGACTAACTCTTCCCGGCCTCCACATAATCCATATCCCTCCGTTCCTTGCATGACCACGTGCCTCATCAACGCCAGTATTGTATCTACTTCCACCAGCACCTCCAGCAGTGTGTTACAGACAATCGCCACCCTTTGTGTAAAGGCAACATAAAGCACCCTCTTGCCCCCGCACACCTCCTTTAAACTTTATCCCTTTCACATTAACGCTATGTCTAGACTTTGACATTTCCATCTGGAGATATATGTTCTGACTGTCTACCTCACCGAAACCAGGGTCGATGTCCAGGCACTCGCCTGCTGTTCCCCATGGAAATGCCAGCACACTCAAGATCCCAATGCTGGAAATGGGTGGAGCGATGGAGTTTAATCCAGACAAGGGCAATGTGTTTGTACAAGGAACTGCAGATGCTGGAATCAAGTGGAGGTCACAAAGTGCTGGAGGAACTCAGCGGGACCAGGCAGCATCACTGGAGGAAATGGATAGGCAACATTTGGGTCAGGACCGTCTGCAGTGCAAGGCGTTACCTGCTGGCTGGCTGAATGTAAGGGGAAAGCATACAGTCAGTGGCAAGACCCTTATAGGCATTGATGAACAGAGGGTATATAACTCCATAGGTCCCTGAGAAAGGCAACATCAGTAGGTGTTGTCAGAGGACATTGGTTTATCTTGGCATCATGTTCAGTGGGTATGTTGGGCTGAAGGGCCAGTTCTTGAGCTGCACTGTGCTGTATTCTATGTTCTAGTATTTCTATCTGGGTGTAAGAGAGAATGGAAACTCCTTTAAGTCTGGAAGAGAGGGAGAAGTGTTGTATTCCATTGGCAGAGGCAAGAGACAATGGGAAGAACCGATCCAAACATCTGTGAGAAAACAAGCACTGAAGCATGTTATACAGTTAGGTGAGGAGAGTCAGAGAGTCCTACAACATGGAATCAGGCCCATCAGCCCAACTTGCCCATGCTGACCAACATGTCCTATCTGCACGGTAGCGCAGCGGTAGAGTTGCTGCTTTACAGCGAATGCAGCGCCGGAGACTCAGGTTCGATCCTGACTACGGGTGCTGCACTGTAAGGAGTTTGTACGTTCTCCCCGTGACCTGCGTGGGTTTTCTCCGAGATCTTCGGTTTCCTCCCACACTCCAAAGACGTACAGGTATGTAGGTTAATTGGCTGGGTAAATGTAAAAATTGTCCCTAGTGGGTGTAGGATAATGTTAATGTACGGGGATCGCTGGGCGGCACGGACTTAGAGGGCCGAAAAGGCCTGTTTCCGGCTGTATATATATGATGATATGATGATGATGATGCACTCATCCCACGTGCCTGCCTTTGGCCCATATCCCTCTAAACCTATCCTAGCCATGTACCTGTCTAAATGTTTCTTAAAAGTTCCAATGGTACCTGCTTCAACTATCTCCTCTGGCAGCTTGGTCCATACACCCACCACCCTTTGTGTAAAAAAAAGGTTACCCATCAGGTTCCTATTAAATCTTTCCCCCCTCACCATAAACCTATGACTTCCGGTTCTCGATATCCCTACTCTGGGCAAGAAATTCTGTGTGTTTACCTAATCTATTCCTCTCATGATTTTGTACACCTCTGTAAGATCACTCCTCATCCTCCTGCACTCCAAGGAGTAAAGACCTAGCCTGCCCAACCTCCCCCAATTGCTTAGGCCCTCGAGTCTTGGCAACATCCTCATAAATCTTCACCTGCACCCTTTCCAGGTTGACAACATCTTTCCAACAACATGGTGACCAAAACAATTGGAGAGAAGAGGGGGTAAAAGGGAAATGAGGGACTCGGAGATGGGAGATGAGTGTGCAAAGGATTGTGCAAAAGAGCTGGGTGACTGGGGGGACCAGACTACGCCTTTTTCACCCCCCCCCCCAACAAGACCACCGCAATCAGTCTGAAGACTGATCCCGACTCAAAACGACACCTACCCACGTTCTCCTGACCAACTGACTTACTCCAGCACTTTGTGTTATTTCTTGTAAACCAGCATCTGCAGTTCCTAGGTAGACACAAAATGCTGGAGTAACTCAGCGGGACAGGAAGCATCTCTGGAGAGAAGGAATGATGACGTTTCGGGTCGAGACCCTTCTTCAGACTGCAGTTCCTAGTTTCTCTATTATCTCACTTGTCAGTTTTAAGCTACATAACGATTCTCTTCCCATTGTAACCAACAAGAATAATATCATTAATAGTCTCAAGCTGATAAATGATGTTTTGGGTTGGGACCCTTCTTCACAAGATAGAAAGAAAACTTGGTGGACACAAAGTGCTGGAGTAACTCAGCGGGTCAGGCAGCATCTCTGGAGAACATGGATAGGTGACGTTTCACAGAGAGCTGGAGTAACTCAGCGGGTCAGGCAGCATCTCTGGAGGACATGGATAGGTGACGTTTCACAGAGTGCTGGAGTAACTCAGCGGGTCAGGCAGCATCTCTGGAGAACATGGATAGGTGTCGTTTCACAGAGTGCTGGAGTAACTCAGCAGATCAGGCAGCATCTCTGGAGAACATGGATAGGTGACGTTTCACAGAGTGCTGGAGTAACTCAGCAGGTCAGGCAGCATCTCTGGAGGACATGGATAGGTGACGTTTTGGGTCGGGACCCTTCTTCTGCCTATCACTCCAGCATTTTTTGTCTATCTTTGGTATGAACCTGCATTTGCAGTTCCTTTTTTTTTACAAGAAAACTTTGCAAGCAGGAACAGGGTAGGAAATATGTTACTGCCCACACTCCATGTGAAGAGCCCAGTGGCGGTCAGGCAGCCTAACAATTCTCTTGCACTGGTTTATGTTTAGTTTAGTTTAGAGATACAGCACGGAAACAGGCCCTTTGGCCCACAGAGTTGGTGCCGACCTGTGATTCCCATCCACTGGCATTATCCTGCACACTAGGGACAAATTACAATTTTTATCAAAGCCTATTAATCTACAAGTCTGTTCATCTTCGGAACGTGGGAGAAAACTGGAGAACCGGAGAAAGCCTAGGTGGTCACGGGGAGAACGTACAAACTCGGTACAGACGGCACCCGTAGTCAGGATCAAACCCGGTTCTCTGGCGCTGTAAGGCAGCAACTCTACCTTTATTATATAATATATTATTAACTCCATTACTTTTCGTATTGTCGGCTGCACTATTCTGTCAGCCACTCATTGACAATCATTAGTCCTTTAACAAGAAGGAAATATCCTTCTGCAGCACTGAAGCAGAAAGGTTGACATTAATTGATGCATCGTATCTTAAAAAAAGTTTTGCTTCCTTCAAAATAATCCATTGAGTCGGCTTGGAAAGAAAGATAATGAAAGGAGTTTTTGCAGCGAGTTTGCATTTTGAGGTTCTTCTGATGGCTAAGAGGCGTACAAGCTTTGTTGCTGTGCCTCGTGGCAGCAAGGGGAATTGTCTTAATGAGAACTGCGTGTGTGTGAATCATTCCTATCCCTTCATGACTCTGCTGCAGGAGGCTGTGTGAAGCTGGTATCAAAGTAACATTGGACAGCCAGAAGCATCTGAGATGCGATATGTTGTCACTGTTTCAGTTGCAAAGATATCACAAACTTATTAATGACTGTCAAATATTTGTCTTTCCTTTGATCCATTAATGCTGCCGTCCGTCCTTCCTTCACCACGGCGTCTCCTGGTGATTCAGAATGGATAATGCTGAAGCCTGCTTTATCCTGAGCAGCCGATACGAAGTCGACAGAACAGCTGCCGTGAGTTTTATTTACACAGGGCTAATATCCATCATATATTATCCAAAAAGAAAACGAGCTGTGGGTTAGAATAGTGAGAATTCAAACGGAAAATACATTTTGATTTATTCACAAAATGCTGGAGTATCTCAGCAGGTCAGGCAGCATCTCGGGAGAGAAGGAATGGGTGACGTTTCGGGTCGAGACCCTTCTTCAGGAAAATACATTTTAGTTGGTGAAATCTTAATAAACCAGATGGCTTTTTCTTTTCAGATGGTCCTGGTCTTTTCTCACCTTCAGTTCTTCCCCACCCCCACCCCCCTACTTCCAGTCTGAAGAAGGGTCCCAACCTCAAACATCACTTATCCTCTGGAGATCCAGAGTTGCTGCCTGGCCTGCAGAGTTAATCCAGCACTTTGTGTCTTTTTTTTTTTTTAAGGTGCTCATCTACTTAGATATGGCATGGTCTTGGATCTGAATGGTCTGCGTGGACTTTGGAAGTCTTGGTGAGAAAAATACCCTCACAAAAAAAAACAGATTCTCAAAGCCCTTTTTTGTTTCTAAGCAGTGATGTCTGGTAACGCTGCATGTAGATTTGTCAGTGTAAGTGCAACAACTTGAAAAAAGACACAAAGTGCTGGAGTAACTCGGCGGGTCAGGCAGCTTCTCTGGAGGTCATGGATAGGTGACGTTGCGGGTTAGGGCCATTCTTCAGACTGACTGTAGGGGGGGGGGGGAAGAAAGCTAGAAGAGAGGAGTGGCAGGACATAGTCTGGAAAGTGGTAGGTTGATACAGATAAAGAAGGGAGGGAGGAAGGGGGGGTATTGATAGGCAGATGGTTGGATAAAGGCCAGAGATGAAAAGACAAAAAGTGTAGGATAAGGACACAAGGATAGACGAGGCGTGATAGGTGAAACCAGAGGAAGGAATATAGGTGGAAGGGGATGAGGCAAAGGGGAAATGAGAAATGGGAGTGCTTCCATGGAAGGGGAATTTTTGTAGATTAGTTACTTTTTTTCACTTCTAAGTTTTTATTGAGTTTTCACAGAGATATAGACAGAACAGTACAACAGCATCAACATAAATATCTAGTTCTATATAATATAATCTTCTAATATCTAGTTAGGCATTCATTTAGTTGGTGTCGTGTCTCAAATAAATGATCCATTTTTTCCAGTTCTTTTCAAATGTATTCTCTTTGACTTTTTTCACTTAAGTTTTTATTGAGTTTTCACAGAGATATAGACAGAACAGTACAACAACATCAACATAAATAAAAGAAGAAAAATAATGAATTAAAAAAAAGATTATAATACAAGGAGGCACACTTACAAAATAAAAATAAAAAAGTAACAATGATTGGTTGTCTGGAAATATTTCAATATTCATACAAACATATTATCTAATTCTATATAATATAATCTTCTAATATCTAGTTAGGCATTCATTTAGTTGGTGTCGTGTCTCAAATAAATGATCCATCTTTTCCATTTCTTTTCAAATGTATTCTCTTTGACTCTCAAAAGGTATGTCAACTTTTCCATAGCAAAGATGTCTTGAACAGTTTCCAGCCACTGTTCCTGTTTTGGGCTGTTTTCATAAAGCCAATGTCTGGTAACGGCTTTCTTACTTGCCGCAAGTAGATCTTTAGTCAAGTAGGGCAGGTATTTGGGATTTTATAACCCAAAATATTTTTTTAACAGCTGCGTTAACATTTGGAATGTTGGCCTTCAAAACAAGAGGAGTTGAGTATAGGAGCAAAGAGGTCCTTCTGCAGTTGTTCAGGGCCCTAGTGAGACCGCACCTGGAGTACTGTGTGCAGTTTTGTTCTCCAAATTTGAGGAAGGATATTCTTGCTATTGAGGGCGTGCAGCGTAGGTTTACTAGGTTAATTCCCGGAATGGCGGGACTGTCATATGTTGAAAGACTGGAGCGACTAGGCTTGTATACACTGGAATTTAGAAGGATGAGAGGGGATCTTATCGAAACGTATAAGATTATTAAGGGGTTGGACACGTTAGAGGCAGGAAACATGTTCCCAATGTTGGGGGAGTCCAGAACCAGGGGCCACAGTTTAAGAATAAGGGGTAGGCCATTTAGAACTAAGATGAGGAAAAACTTTTTCAGTCAGAGAGTTGTGAATCTGTGGAATTCTCTGCCTCAGAAGGCAGTGGAGGCCATTTCTCTGAATGCATTCAAGAGAGAGCTTTATAGAGCTCTTAAGGATAGCGGAGTCAGGGGGTATGAGGAGAAGGCAGGAACGGGGTACTGACTGAGAATGATCAGCCATGATCACATTGAATGGCGGAGCTGGCTCGAAGGGCCGAATGGCCTCCTCCTGCACCTATTGTCTATTTTCCCAGTATGGCCTTATCTTTGCACAGTTCCAGAAAAGATGCGAGTGGTGAGCCTCCACACTCCCCGCACAGCCTCCAACAGTGTTGTTGAGCAGCAAATCGCCTGCTTTTTATTTTGGGCGCTATACAAAAAGCGAGTTAAATTCTTCCAGCAGAATTCTCTCCATACCAGTGAGTTTGTGGAAGTGCATTGTGTCTCACACATTTGATACCCTTCTTCTTCTGTTAATTGAATCTTTAACTCTGCTTCCCATTTTGTTTTTACGTAGAGCGTTGATCCCCCCCCTGTATCTCCCTTTCCATTTCTTTCCATCGAGACTCATAATCAGGCCTACACCAACAAGCCAGAGGTCTGAGTTGAACTGCATAAAAATATTCCCTCAGATTTGGTAAAGCCATTCCCCCCTTGCTTTTCGGCAGTTGAAGTGTTGTTAGTTTTATTCTTGGTTTTTTTTGCTATTCCAAATGAATCTAGAGATCATCTTATCCCAGGCTATGAATTTGTCTTTGGGAACATTCATTAGGAGAGATCGGAATAAATATAGTCGCTTCGGTAGGATATTCATTTTAACCGTTTGTATTCTGACACTGGTCTAGATCACCTTTTTTGATGTTTTCTTCAATTTTGTTATAATGTTTCAAACATAATTTCCAAAGACGTACAGGTATGTAGGTTAATTGGCTGGGTAAATGTAAAAATTTAAAAAATTGTCCCTAGTGGGTGTAGGATAGTGTTAATGTACGGGGATCGCTGGGCGGCACGGACTTGGTGGGCCGAAAAGGCCTGTTTCCGGCTGTATATATATGATATGATATGATATGATAACATGTTGGAAAGTGTTTTTGTTGTAGTTACACCAAGGTACTGCATCGTTTTAGAATAGCATTTCAGATTATATGCATCTCTGATTTGTTGGGATGGAGAATAATTTAAATGAAAGAATTTGTGTTTTTGTTATATTCAATTTATACCCTGAGTAGTGTCCTTATGTTTCAAGTAGGTTCATTAGATTTGGGAAACATATATCTGGTCGTTCAAGAAAAATAATGACATCATCACCCAAAAGTCCAATGATAAGTTCTTTCCCCCCTACTTTGACCCCCTGCAGGTCTTCTCTCTGCCTTATTGCTTGCGCTAAGTGTTCAGTAAATAAAACGAAGAGAGTAGGAGAAAGACAGTGTCCTTGTCTTGTGCCCCTCTCTAACTGGATCCTTTTGGACAGGTTTCCATTTACCTTAATCCTAGCTGCAGGCTCATGATAAATTGTTTTAATACACCAAATTGCATTTTCATTGAAACCAAATCTCTTTAGTACTTCATATAAAAATACCCAACTAACACTATCAAACTCGTTTTCTGCATCCAAACTAACCAGGACCATATTCGTACCCTTGTTTTGAGCATTATCCACAATTTGGATGGTTCTTCTAATATTGTCCAGTGTTTGGCGCCCTCTAATAAATCCAGTTTGGTCTTCATTAATCACATCTGGTACAAAAGTCACTAGTCTTGTGCAAATGATTGAAGTAAATAGCTTGAGGTTCACATTTAAAATTGAGATTGGCCTGAAATGTTCACATTGCTCTTTTTCTTTGCCTTCCTTAGGTAAAATGGTAATAATTGCTTGCTTCCATGATGGGGGAGCCCTGCCCTTTTTAAGGGTCCAGTTAAAGCAAGACAGGATCAGAGGTGTTAGCTCCTTCTTAAAGGCCTTGGGTGGAAACCCATTTGGGTGGAAACCCATCGCTGCCTGGTGATTTACTAGCCTTAAGTCTACTGATTGCAGCTTCCAGCTCCTTAACAGTAAATTATGACATAATGTTATAATTCTGTATCTCACCAATAGATGGCAAGTCCAGTGAGTTAAGAAAACTTCTCATTGTCTTTTAGAAACATAGAAAATAGGTGCAGGAGTAGGCCATTCAGCCCTTCGAGCCTGCACCGCCATTCAATATGATCATGACTGATCATCTAACTCAGTCACCTGTACCTGCCTTCTCTCCATACCCCCTGATCCCTTTAGCCACAAGGGCCACATCTAACTCCCTCTTAAATATAGCCAATGAACACCTTTAGTCAGCTGATGGTGGGTTGGAATAGAGTTTCATGTAGTACTCCTCAAATACTCTTTCTATCTCATCTGGCTCATAATTGATTGGTTTGAGAATGTCTTATTTTATGAATTGTATTCGAGGCCTGCTGTTTCCGCAGGTGTCGTCTGGCCAGGAGTCTAGTTGCTTTTGTACCAGCTTCGTAACAGGTCTGCTTTACAAATCTTGCCCTTTATTCTACATCTCCCCTGAGGATCTCATCTATCTTCCCCTTATTTCCTTCATCTATTTTAGTACCAATTGATCCTGTGTGTTTTTATGTTTTCTTCTCCAGTTCTTTCAATCTTTCTACTTTATGTTCATATGTGGCTTGCCGGGCCTTTTTTTGTGATGATGTCAGGGCGATCAGCTTTCCATGTATTCCTGCCTTCAGAGCATCCCACAGTATTCCAGGGTCCACATCCCCATTATCACTCTCTTCTATGTACCTTTTTATCTCTTCCCTTATCTGATCCACATTTGTCTTATTATTGAAACTACCCACATTGAGCCTTCATACAGTACTTATCTTTCTACCATTCAGGTGTACTGTCAAGCTGATTGCCCTGTGATCGGATACATCTGCCACCCCGATTTTACACTCGGTGATGCTGTGGCTTTCACCTGTATTCATTAAAAAGTAGTCAATCCTGGAGTAGACTGAATGTGGTACTGAATAGTGTGTATAGTCCTTTTCTAAAGGGTGAAGTTCTCTCCAAACACCAATTAGGCCCATTTCCTGCACTGATGTGTTAATAAACTTGGTCAGATGCATCTTGGGGTTTTTTTAGGCTTGTTGTATCCAAATTATGATTCATGACCACATTGAAGTCTCCTCCACATATCAAAATACCTTCAGCCTCTAAGGCAATAATGTCAAACAGAGTTTTGAAAATACATTTGGTACTCTCTGGGGAGGCATAGATATTGATCAGTGTCACCACTTTGTTTTCCAGCTTTCCTTTAACTAATACATACCTTCCCTCTTTGTCCCTGACTTCTTTGTGGCATTCAACTTGGACTGCATTTGTGATAAGGATAGCCACTCCCCTCTTTTGGCTAGTTTTGTGGGAACTATAAAATGCATTTCTCAAACCAAAGCGTTTTAATTTCTCACGTTCTTGTTGAGGCGGGTGGGGTTCTTGTAAAAATAATAGTTGAGCCTTTTCTTTTTTCAGTTTAGCCAGGACCTTGCACCTCTTAACTGGATTATTCATCCGTTTTACATTAAGTGACACCGATTTAATAGTATTATGACAATAGACAATAGGTGCAGGAGTAGGCCATTCGGCCCTTCGAGCCAGCACCACCATTTAATTATGTGGCATTTAATTGACCCAATCCTGTATTGCATTCATAAATCTCCAGACAACCTGGAACTGCGCAGGCCTGAACATCTGGCCAGGGTGCGCTAAATGAAGAAAATAAAGAAAAAGAGAAAACGGTTGGGTTCCACGTAAGGGCGATTCCTTGCCACCCTGAGTGCCCGTTGGCATGTAGAGGGGGAAACCTCCTCCCAGAGGGCCCCTCACCAGAGGTGAAACACTCCATTTCACGCATCCTAGTATCGTCCAACGTCATCCGATGGCACTTATTTTGTAGTCCGCACGAAGTTGTGACACAATAAAAGCCAGTTGGACGGGGTCCGCTCAGGTCCCTGTAGTCGCTCTCTTGCTCGACGCGCAGTCTCACTCCCATTTTCGCTCCTCTTCCCAACGCTCTGCCATGTCGTAGCCTGGAGAAGACGCTCCATCTCTGGGTCTGCCGGCTCCTCGGTGTCTCCACGGAGTAGCCTCTCCTCCTCAGCTCCTGCGCTGCGTCTTGCGCACTATCGTATGTGCGTGTCCCTGAGTCCCAGCGAATGCGCATCTTGTCCAGCGGGTTCTGGAAGCCTCGTGGCCACCTCTCTCCCTCAGGGCCCTCTTTATTCCCTTGTATGCCTTGCGCTTCTGGACAACCTAAGTTGCTCCACAAATTCAGACATTAAGCTGCCTTCTTTCCCTTCCGGTACGCCGTAGATGCGAATGTTATTTCGTCGAGACCGTCCTTCCAAATCGGTCAGTTTTTCTTGCACGACTTTCTGTTTTTTTCATAGATTTAATCAGCACATCTTTCATAGCCATGTTAATTGTCTCAGCCTCATCGATTCGTGCTTCTGCTTTGTTCAGTCTAGTTTCGTGGGCGTGGATTCGTGTGGAGTTAGCAGAAAGTTTTGGGTGGATTTCCTGTCTCGGATCTTTGAGTTCGGTTTTCATGTCTTCTTTCAGTCCTTCTTTAAGTTTATGTAAGTCCACTTTATGTTCGGCCCTGAAGTCGCGTATTTCCTTACCAACATTGTGGAGCACTGGGCGCATGGTTTCTGCCAAGTCATCGTTTGAACCTTGAGCTTTGTCCACCTCCGGTGAATTCTTTCTTTCTCGTCTGTCATGTTTCTTTTGACTTCAAGTTGTCGCTCCCCCACTCATTCCAGTACAGAATACTGCGATTTGTGTGGCAATTAGTGAATGAAGGGAGGCTAGTTTTAACTTGCTATCGGGAGCTCGAGATTAGGCACCCATCTGCTCGCCTCACCACCGGAAGTCAGTAGGAAAATAACTGCAGATGTTGGTACAAATCGAAGGTATCACAAAATGCTGGAGTAACTCAGCGGGTCAGGCAGCATCTCTGGAGAGAAGGAATGGGTGGCGTTTCGGATCGAGACCCTTCTTCAGACTTCAGTCTGAAGGGTCTCGACCCAAAACGTCACCCATTCCTTCTCTCCAGAGATGCTGCCTGACCTGCTGAGTTACTCCAGCATTTTGTGATACTGGAAGTCAGTAGATTGGTTACTTAAAATTGGAGAATTCAATAGATGCTTAGTCCTAGAGGAACTCAGCAGATCAGGCCGCATGTCTGGAGAAAAGGGAATAGGTGACGTTTCGGGTCACAACCCTTCTTCAGACTGAATTCAATGTTCTGCAAGTCGTTGAAGTTGGACTTTTCCATGACAGATGGGATGGTATGTAATTCAGCAACAGGAGATCTTGATGCATGCTTCCGTGATTAAAGACATTAATGTGCAAAAAACTGCTGTGAATTAATTGCACACAAATTCATTAACAAGAGAAAGAAAACAATGTAACATCATTCTGATTCTTGTGGATTTTGCTTGACTTTCTTACAAACCCTGCCTCACATTTTTTGATTTATGAAACCAAAATATTTGGCATCTTTAAACTTGTCACAAATTAAACATTAAGAGAGCACCTCGGTCTAAATGTTCCAGAATCACACCAGCTAACAAATGCTATTTTTATTTAATACATGTTTTTCCAATTCTTAGAACATAGAACGGTACAGTACAAGAGCAGGCCCTTCGGTCCACAATGTCCGTGCTGAACATAATGTCAAGGCCATCACTTATCTGCCTGCACATAATCCATATGCCTCCATTCCTTGCATATCCATGTGCCTGTCCAAAAGTCTCTTAAACACCACTGTCGTATTTATCTCCATCACCACCCCTGGCAGTGGGTTAAAGGCACTCACCCCACTCTGTGTAAAAAAAAAAAAAAAAAAACTTGCCCCACACATTGGGGTGCCAACTGTCTCACTCCGAAACACAGGACAAGGTGACGTCACCGCCCCGTGCCTCACGTGACTTCACCCAGCCAGTGGCCACGTGCTCCCGCTCCACCAATGGCGGCAGCCCGGGCCAGGAGGCGGGTTGCTACGCAACCTCCGTTAGCCCGGGCCTCCGGACCGAGACTGTCCGGAGCTAAAATGGCGGAAATCTAGAGTGTCGGGGCCTACAGTGTCGGGGCCTACAGTGTCTGGGCCTACAGTGGTGGGAGCCTACAGTGGTGGGAGCCTACAGTGGTGGGGGCCTACAGTGTCGGGGGCCTACAGTGTCTGGGCCTACAGTGTCGGGGGCCTACAGTGTCGGGGGCCTACAGTGTCAGGGGCCTAAAGTGTCAGGGGCCTACAGTGTCGGGGCCTACAGTGTCGGGGCCTACAGTGTCGGGGCCTACAGTGTCGGGGCCTACAGTGTCGGGGCCTACAGTGTCGGGGCCTAGAGTGTCGGGGCCTAGAGTGTCGGGGGCCTAGGGTGTCGGGGGCCTAGGGTGTCGGGGGCCTAGGGTGTCGGGGGCCTAGGGTGTCGGGGGCCTACGGTGTCGGGGGCCTACAGCGTCGAGGGCCTACAGGGCCGGGGCCTACAGTGCCCCCCGGGCCTAGTACGGGACAAGGGCGGTCCCGTACGGGGCAAACCAATATAGCCGAAAATACGGGATGTCCCGGCTAATATGGGACAGTGGACAACCCTACCCACACATCTCCATTAAAATTTCAACCCCCACCCCCCCTCCTTTAAAGCTATGCCCCTTGTATTTGGTATTCCCACCCTGGGGAAAAAAGCTTATGATTATCTACATTATCAGTGCCTCTCCGTCCAATCTCTCCCTTTAGGTCATATCCTGTAATCCAGGCATCGTTTCTGGTGAACGTCCTCCACATCCTTCCTGTAATGGGGCAAGCAGAGCACGCAATACTCCAAATGTGACCTGACCAGGGTCCTGTAGAGCTGCAATATGACTTCTTGACTCTTACGCTCAATGACCCAATGAAGGCAAGCATACCACATACCTTCTTTACCACTCTATCTGCATGCTACTTTCAGGGAGTTAGGGACCTAAAGTCATGAAGCCATGACATTATTTTCAAGTTTTATGTTCCAGGATCAGGTCCAATTGATTAGAAACACAGGAAATAGGTGCAGGAGGAGCCCATTTGGCCCTTCGAGCCAGCACTGCCATTCATTGTGATCATGACTGATCATCCACAATCAGTAACCCGTGCCTGCCTTCTCCCCATATCCCTTGATTCCACTAGCCCCAAGAATTCCATTTGACTCTCTTTTAAATTCATCCAGTGAATTGGCCTCCACTGCCTTCTGTGGCAGAGAATTCCACAGATTTACAACTCCCTGGGTGAAAACATTTTTTCTCATCTCAGTTTTAAATAGCCTCCCCTTCATTCTTAGACTGTGGCCCCTGGTTCTGGACTCCCCCAACATTGGGAAAATATTTCTTGCATCTAGCTTGTCCAGTCCTTTTATAATTTTATATGTTTCTATAAGACCCCCTCTCATCCTTCTAAATTCCAGTGAATACAAGCCCAGTCTTTGCAATCTTTCCTCATATGACAGCCCCGCCATCCCAGGGATTAACCTCGAGAACCTATGTTGCACTCCCTCAATAGCAAGGATGTCCTTCCTCAAATTAGAAAAAGATTCCACTGAGATCTTTTATTTTGGCCACTTTGCCCCATCTTGCTTTCTTACTCACCTTAGCATTGGAGCCTTGAAGGACAACTGGCTGATGGGTGAAATCATTTCCTCCACACTCTCCCTGAAAGTGGCAATGCAGGTAGCTAGAGTGGTAGAGAAGGCATATGATATGCCTGCCTCAATTAGTCAGGATTTGAGAATAAGAGTCAAGAAGTCATGATGCAGCTTTGTAAGACTTTGGCCTGGCCACATTTGGAGTATTGCGTGCAGTTCTGGTCATCCCATTATAAGAACCATGGCTTGGAACGGGTGCAACGAAGGTTTAACAGAATGCTTCCTGGATTACAGAGTATTAGATACAAGGAGAGGTTGGATAGACTTTGATTGTTTTCTCTGGATAGACTTTAGTTTCGTTTAGATTTAGAGATATGGCGTGGAAACAGGCCCTTCGGCCCACCGGGTCCGCGCCGACCAGCGATCCCCGCACATTAACACTATCCTACACACACTCGGGACAATTTACACATACACCAAGCCAATTAACCTACTTACCTGTACGTCTTTGGAGTGTGGGAGGAAACCGAAGATCTCGGAGAAAACCCCCGCAGGTCACGGGGAGAACGTACAAACTCCGTACAGACAACACCCGTAGTCAGGATCGAACCCAGGTCTCCGGCGCTGCATTCGCTGTAAGGCAGCAACTCTACCACTGCGCCACCGACTTGAGGTTGGGGGGGTGACCGGATAAAAATACGTAAAACTATGAGAGGCCTCGATAGGGTAGACAGTCAGAATCTTTTTCCCAGAGTGGAAATTTCAAAGACCATGAGCATAGCTTAAAGGTGAAAGGGGCAAAGTTTAAGGGCAATGTGGGGGGCAAGTCTTTCTTTACACAGAGGGTGGTGGGTGCCTGGAACGCGCTGCCAGGGATGGTGGTGGAGGCAGATACGATCGTGGCGTTTAAGAGGCTTATAGATAGGCACATGGGTATGCAGGGATTGGAGGTATATGGAGCACATGCAGGCAGAGGACTTTAGCTCAACTTGGCATCATGTTTGGCACAGAGATTGTGGGTCGAAGGGCCTGTACCTGTCCTGTACAGTTCTACGTACTAACAGCTCATGTCTGGAGTTCTTCCTGAAATTGGCAACACGAGTAGCTAGAGGGGTGGGAAGGCATATGGTAAGCCTGCCTCAATTAGCCAGGGAGTAGTCGAGAATAAGGGTCAAGAAGTCATGATGTAGCTTTGTAAGACTTTGGTTAGGCTGCATTAGGAGTATTGCATCCAGTTCTGCTCATCCCATTCTAAGAACAATGTGGACTAATTCCAACTAATTGATCATGCTCTTCCTCTCTTCGCTGAATTTGTTGGGCTCATTACCACCTCAGAATCCACAAAATTGTGAAAGGAAGTCACCTCCATTCCAAGACACTGCCCAAGGCAATTTGCTTATCATGACCTCAAACCCTGATGGACAATAGCCCTTCCAAGTTGAATTTTATAACTGGAGACATGTGTTACTTCCTAGTTATTTTCTATGTTATGACATTTAGTATGACTGCAACATAAACCCTTTAGATTAGATTTTGTTTTAAATTAAGTTTAGCTTTACGTTTAGTTTTATTATTGTCACGTGCAGTGAAAAGCTTTGTTTTGAATGCTTTGTTCCCAATTCGATCAGATGATACTGTCAATAAATCCAATCGAGTTAAACTCAAGTACAATAGATAGAACAAAGGGGAAGATACAGAGTGCAGAATATAATTCTCAGCATTGTAGCGCACCAGTTCAATAGACAAAGTCTAATGTCCGACAATTAATCAGTAAGACTCCAAACAAAAGAAAATAAGGAGATAAAAAGTATTGCAGGTGCCAGTTTGTACAAAATGACACAAAGTTCTGGAATAACCCAGCTTTTCAGGCAGGATCTCAGGAACGTGAACAGGTGCCATTTCGGGACAGGATCCTTCTTCAGACTGTGAAATATTGCCCCTCATCAACTGATATTTTATCAGCAGCTAAGTGTCAATTATTCTTCACCATTGCACTATTTCTTTGGAGGAAACTGCATTAATTCACAAATGTTTAGTTTATGACATTTACTCCACAATTGCCATGTACGTAGATATCTTTCTGACTGAAAGACCGAGGAAGTGTCCCGACCCCAAACGTTGCCTATTCATGTTCGCTGCCTGACCAACTGAATTACTCCTGCACTTTGTGTCTCAAAATAAAATATTGTTATGTAAATCAACCTACAACTAGAGAACAGGATGGATATAAGGTCACTAATGAGAATTACTTGAGGGTAAAGCTGGGCGTAATTCACCTGATTACGGGATTGTAGTTGTGTGTTTTTTTCCTGATAGTGTCACCTGCATAATTATCTTCATTGTTGTTCTCTCTGTCCGCTTCACAAATCTGAATAAGACTTGTTTGTCTTTATTTTCACCAGGATCACCAAACCATCTTGAGAGCATGGGCTGTCAAAGACTTTGCGCCAAAGTGTCCCCTTTATGTACAGATATTGAAGCCAGAGAATAAATTCCATGTCAAGTTTGCAGGTAAATTATTGAACAATAATGGCTGTGAATTGAATAATGTTGTCCATTGTGGTGGGGGTGGGGGTGGGGGAACGCCCCTCACCTGTATCCACCTATCACTCGCCAGGCTTAGTCCCACCCCCACCTCTCTTCCAGCCTCCTCCCCCTCTACCTCAATCTGTCTGAAGAAGGTACCCGACCCAAAATGTCACCTAACCAGAGATGCTGCCTGACCTGCTGAGTTACTCCAGCAGTTTGTGTCTTTTTTTAAAATCAGCATCTGCAGGTTCTTGATTCTACATCTTCAATCCTATCAAAAACCTCCTGAAATAACACTGAAAAAGAAATGTCTTGACCTGAAACGTTGCCTATTCAGAGATGCGGCCTGATCCGCTGAGTTATTTCAGCACTCTGTACCTTTTTGCCGATCATCTTTGTTTAGTTCGTATTACGAGTACACATTAGAAGGATGAGAGGAGATCTTATCGAAACGTATAAGATTATTAAGGGGATGGACACGTTAGAGGCAGGAAACATGTTCCCAATGTTGGGGGAGTCCAGAACAAGGGGCCACAGTTTAAGAATAAGGGGTAGGCCATTTAGAACTGAGATGAGGAAAAACTTTTTCAGTCAGAGAGTTGTGAATCTGTGGAATTCTCTGCCTCAGAAGACAGTGGAGGCCAATTCTCTGAATGCATTCAAGAGAGAGAGCTGGATAGAGCTCTTAAGGATAGCGGAGTCAGGGGGTATGGGGAGAAGGCAGGAACGGGGTACTGATTGAGAATGATCAGCCATGATCACATTGAATGGCGGTGCTGGCTCGAAGGGCCGAATGGCCTCCTCCTGCACCTATTGTCTATTGTCTATATTCAGATGAAAAACATTTATGTGAAAAGATAATGCAGTCAAAATCAGGAGGGTATGATAACATCAAGAAAGTATTAGAACATTAGAGCACTGTTACAGGCTAATGGACAATCTCTATCAGCAATCAGTGTCCAATAACAGTGGAACAACAAAACAAGTTCCACTCTACCATGTCATAGAGTCATAGAGTGACACAGTGTGGAAACAGGCCCTTTGGTACAACTTGCCCACACCGGCCAACATGACCCAGCTACACTAGTCCCACCTGCCTGCATTTGGTCCATATCACTCCAAACCTGTCCTATCCATGTACCTGTCTAACTGTTTCTTAAATGTTTGGATAGTCCCAGCCTCAACTACCTCCTCTGGCAGCTTGTTCCATACACCCACCACCCTTTGTGTGAAAAAGTTACCCCTCAGATTCCTATTAAATCTTTCCCCTTCACCTTGAACCTATGTCCTCTGGTCCTCGATTCCCCTACTCTGGGCAAGAGACTGTGCATCTACCCGATTTATTCCTCTCATGATTTTATACACCTCTATAAGATCTCCCCTCATCCTCCTGCGCTCCAAGGAATAGAGACCCAGCCTACTCAACCTCTCCCTATAGCTCAGACCCTCCAGTCCTGGCAACATCCTCGTAAATCTTCTCTGAACCCTTTCAAGCTTGACAATATCCTCGTCAGAACTGAACACCATGTGTAAATCCGTAATTAATTTTCCTGTTGTGCTTGGATGCCACGAGGGAACGCAAGATAATATTACATTTCTGTCTGGTAAATATCCAAAGTTCACCTACAACAGCGGTGATCCATTTCGATATAATTAAAATTTGTATTTTGTAATATTACTAAAAAAAACACCTCCTTACCGATTGTGTTAACAATAGACAATAGGTGCAGGAGGAGGCCACTCGGCCCTTCGAGCCAGCATTCAATGTGATCATGGCTGATCATTCTCAATCAGTACCCCACTAATTAACTGCTGCACATGGTCCATATTCCCCCATTCCCCACAACTTCTGCTGATCTAAAAGCTCTTTGAATGGCACTATTGTATCTGCCTTCAACGACTACCCTTGGCAGCACGTTCCAGGCAGCCACCACTCATGGTGTTAAAATAACTTGCCCCACACATCTCCTCTAAACATTTCCCCCTCTCACCTTGAAGCTGTGCCCTCCAAGATTTGAAATTTCTAACCCAGGAATAAGGTTCTGATCTTTGACTCTCATCATTTTAGACAAGATGGATATTTATCCCAGAGTCCAACCCATAGCATTTTTCACCTCTGACTCAGACACCACACATTTACTTCTCACTAAGATGTCCGTACAAAACCTACACTGATATTCCACCCACGATCGACACTAAAGTGCTGGAGTTACTCAGCAGGCCAGGCAGCATCTCTGGAGAAAAGGAGTAGGTGACGTTTTGGCTCATGGATGGTCTGAAGAAGGATTCCAACCCGAAACATCACCAATTCCTTTTCTCCAGAGATGCTGCCTGACCCACTGAGTTACTCCAGCACTTTTTGCCTATCTTCGGTACAAACCAGCATCTGCAGTTCCCTCCTCCACCACTGATATTCCCCCATTCTATGGGGAAACTGCCACTTTGTCAGATATGCCAACTCGGGGGAAAAGAAGGTCCTGTCTGATGTCTCAGTTAATAAAAGAAAATCCCCTCAAACCGTTTTAACTTCACCAGCCAATCTACGGGGTGATCGTGGCCGGCATGGACTCGGTGAACTAAAGGGCCTGTTTCCGCGCTGTATCTCTAAAGTCAAAAGTAAAGTCTAAAGCCTCTCCTCACATTAATGCCCCCTAACACAGGCAGTGTTCCAGTAAACCTCTCTTGCCTTCACATCGTCATGGACAACCAGAATTGCACATAATGCACAATACACCAGCCACACCAAATGACCTAACCAAGGATGCTGCCTGACCTGCTGAGTTACTCCAACATTTTGTGAATAAGGTCCAGTAAAGGTTCAGTAAACTTCTCTACATCGGCGAGACCAAGCGCGGGCTCGGCGATCGTTTCGCTGAACACCACCGCTCAGTCCGTCTTAACCTTCCTGATCTCCCGGTGGCTCAGCACTTCAACTCCCCCTCCCATTCCAAATCTGACCTTTCTATCCTGGGCCTCCTCCATTGTCAGAGTGAGGTCCAGTGCAAATTGGAGGAACAGCACCTCATATTTCGCTTGGGTAGTTTACACCCCAGCGGTATGAACATTGACTTCTCTAACTTCAGATAGTCCCTGCTTTCCCTCTCTATCCCCTCCCCCCAGTTCTCCCACTAGTCTTCCTGTCTCCGACTACATTCTATCTTGGTCCCTCCCCCTCCCCTGATATCAGTCTGAAGAAGGGTCTCGACCCGAAACGTCACCCATTCCTTCTCTCCCGAGATGCTGCCTGACCCGCTGAGTTACTCCAGCAATTTGTGTCTACCTGCGATTTTAACCAGCATCTGAAGTTTTTTTTCTACGCTGGGTTCAGTAAACATGCGCTAAGTAAATGGCATTCACCTGAGTTGCTAGAGGTTGTTGAATTTGACATTGTGTCACACAGGCTGAGTTTGACTGGGCGTAAGATCATGTGCTGCTCATCGAGCTTACGTTGGGCCTCATTGGAACAGCTGACAAACCATGGAGAAATCTGTAGAACCAATGAACAGCAGATGCTGGTTAACAAAAAAAGTCACAAAGTGCTGGAGTAACTCGGGAGGTCAGGCAGCATCTCTGGAGAACATGGAAAGGTTGGGACCCTTCTTCAAAGTAGAGCGTGGGAGAGAAGGGGTAGGAAGTTTAAATATACCATTGACCTTAGAGTGGGATGGAGAATTACAGTGAATGGGAGTTGGAGGCTCATGGCTGCCTCTGTGTAATGAATGAAGGTGCTGGGCTGAAAGGTCACTTCAACTCCCCCTCCCATTCCCAGTCTGACCTTTCTGTCATGGGCCTCCTCCAGTGCCATAGTGAGGCCCACCGGAAATTGGAGGAACAGCACCTCATATTTCGCCTGGGCAGTTTGCAGCCCAGTGGTATGAACATCGACTTCTCCAACTTTAGATAGTTCCTCTGTCCCTCTCTTCCCCTCCTCCTTCCCAGATCTCCCTCTATCTTCCTGTCTCCACCTATATCCTTCCTTTGTCCCGCCCCCTGACATCAGTCTGAAGAAGGGTCTCGACCCGAAACGTCACCCATTCCTTCTCTCCCAAGATGCTGCCTGACCCGCTGAGTTACTCCAGCATTTTGTGAATAAATACCAAGTCTACATACTGTCTCTCCACAGAAGGAGAGTCAAGAGTGTTTTATTGTCGTATGTCCTAAAAGAGAACAGTGAAAGTTTTAGGAAAAAAACTGCAGATGCTGGTTTAAACTGAAGATAAACACAAAATGTTGGAGAAACCCAACAGGACAGGCAGGAATGGGTGACTTTTCGGGTCAAAACCCTTCTTCAGAAAGATCTGAAGAAGGGTCTCGACCCGAAACTTCACCCATTCCTTCTACCCAGAGACGCTGCCTGTCCCGCTGAGTTACTCCATCATTTTGTGTCTATCTACAGTGAAATTCTTACTTGCAGCAGCACAACAGATATGTAAAATTATGAACACTCTACACTAGATTGGATGGGATTCAAGTGAATGACTTGAGGGCGGCACATTGGCACAGCGGTAGAGTTGCTGCGTTGCAGAGCTAGCAGCGCCGGAGACCCGGGTTCAATCCCGACTATGGGTGCTGTCTGTACGGAGTTTGTACGTTCTCCCCGTGACCTGCGTGGGTTTTCCCCGAGATCTTCGGCTTCCTCCCACACTCCAAAGACGTACGGGGTTGTAGGTTAATTGGCTTGATATAATTATAAATCGACCCTAGTGTGTGTGGGGGATAGCATTACTGAGCAGGGATCGCTAGTTGGTGCGGACTCAGCGGGCCGAAGGGCCTGTTTCTGCACTGTATCTCTAAACTAAGCTAAACTAAGACTCGTTAATCCATCATTCGCACGACATTTTCCACAGGTTATCACCATGGCAATCATGCCTCTCCTCTCCCCCCCCCCCCCTTCCCCAATCCCATTTACTCTACAAATTGAAACCAACCTTATTTTGCCTGTTTTTCTGTTTTCATAAAGTGTTTTTGACCTGAAATGTTAGCTGTTTCACCACAGAGGCAGTAAACCGCTTAGATTGTTGTCTGCTATTCAAAGTGTCAATAGGTTTGACAGAAGGTTAATGCTCTAGAAAAGACAGTGATAAATTCCACTTACAAATCCCCACTTTTTTTAACATGTATGGCAGATGTTCACAGCTCTTGTTTTAACTCGGGTAAGGAGCTGAGATATTAACTCATCCATTGCTGTGTCCCAGAGTTACAGCAAGGCAGCAGGATACTTGGCCCATCTCGCCCATTGGAGAAGTGGCTTTGCTGTTTTATCTGCTGGGCCCTCGTTAATGAACCTCAGTCCATTTAAAGTCTATAGAGTATGGGAAATGTTTCTAAAGTTGCTCCCAGGATTCCGTCCGCGGGCAGAAGGAGTCCCGGGATGTGGCACAGAGCCGGCACCCGCCCAGGAGTGGCTGGACGACGGAAGACCCGGTGGGCCGTGGCCTGTACGAGAGGCTCAGAAGCCACCGAGCTCGGCCCCGGAGACCGGAGAGCCGAGGAGGAGGGAGCCGCTGGTGATGGCAGCCAAGAGGAGTGGGCCGGTGGGGAGAGGGTCCGGGGTATTGCCTCTGCTGCAGGAGGCGCCTCCGGGACACAGAGTTGGCCGGGCGAGGAGAGGGATGTTGGTTCATGGGCTGAGCTGGTCAAGGGTGACGAAGGAGGCCCTGCAGCAGCCTGGGGCCTACCTGGGCCTACTTGGACCGGGAGCTGCTCCAGGACATCAAGTGCGTGGACTGGAATTTGGACTTTTTGTAAATAGCACCAAAATATGGCGACTCGTGCAAGTGTGGGCAATGCCAAGAGAATTTCACCCTGCAGTGCACCCATGATAATAAAGCACCATTCAGTCATTCATAAGTAAGTCAACTCTTGGCCATTCCCAACTCTCACAACAGTACAGTGTTCTGTGGGGCTGACTTAGGAGTTGATGCATCTGCCTCTTTTGGACTCTGTCTCATGGGGTCATACAACACTTGGGCACAGTGGTGCAGCTGATAGAGCTGCTGCCTCACAGCACCAGAGACCCGGGTTCCACCCTGACCACGAGTGCTGTCTGTGTGGAGTTTGTATGTTCTCCCTGTGTCTGAGTGGGTTTCATATCATATCATATCATATCATATATATACAGCCGGAAACAGGCCTTTTCGGCCCACCAAGTCCGTGCCGCCCAGCGATCCCTGTACATTAACACTATCCTACACCCACTAGGGACAATTTTTACATTTACCCAGCCAATTAACCTACATACCTGTACGTCTTTGGAGTGTGGGAGGAAACCGAAGATCTCGGAGAAAACCCACGCAGGTCACGGGGGGAACGTACAAACTCCTTACAGTGCAGCACCCGTAGTCAGGATCGAACCTGAGTCTCCGGCGCTGCATTCGCTGTAAAGCAGCAACTCTACCGCTGCGCTACCGTGCCGCCGGGTGCTCTGGTTTCCTCGCCCATCCCAAAGACGTGCAGGTTTGTAGGTTAGTTGGCCCTCTGCATGTAGCCCCTGGTTTGTAGGGAGTGGATGAGAAAGTGGGATAACATTGAACTATTGGTCATTTGGGTGGTCGATGGTTGGAATGGACTTGGTGAGGCAAAGGGCCTGGTCCCATACTGTCTCCTTCAATCAAACAACATGGAAACTGGTGGTCTGCCCCGTTGTACAAACCGCACGCAGCACTGGGGACTGGGATTGACCGCGGTCACTGCAGCTGAGAGGCAGGAGCTCTACCAGCTGTGCCACTGTGCCACGCTTCAAACTAGCTGGGACCCCAGAGTAGACCAGGACAAAAATCGCAACCAACGAATAAAAACCTTGTATTATCACTTTGAGTTTTCCTGCTCCCTGAGAGATTGCATTCAGCTGCCCGTTCACTTTTTAGTTTAGTTTTAGTTTAGACTAGACCAAGAGGACCCGCTGGGCCAAAACCTCTCCTGTGTTGGTGCAGCACCCATTCCTCCCCCCTTCCCCCCTTCCCCCCTTCCCCCCTTCCCCCCTTCCCCCCTTCCCCCCTTCCCCCCTTCCCCCCTTCCCCCCTTCCCCCCTCCCCCCCTCCCCCCTCTCCCACCCCCTCCCTCCCCCTCCCCCCTCCCCCCTCTCCCCCTCCCCCTCTCTACCCTCCTCCTCCCCTCCCCCTCCACTCCATCCCCATTAACACCCCCCTCCCTCCCTCCTCCTCCCCTCTCCCCCTCTTCCCTCCCCCTCCCCTCCCCCCCTCCACTCCATCCCCCTCAACCCCCTCTCCCCCCCTCCCCCTCTCCCCCTCCCCCCATCCCCCTCTCCCCCTCTCCCCCCTCCCCCTCCACTCCATCCCCATCAACCCCCCCTCCCTCCCTAGGAGATAGATTTAAACTTTAAAATGTGAATAACTTAAAAAATATAACACCGATTTCAATGAAACCTCTTCCATTGTCACCATGGTGAGTAAGGTGGGCCTAAAATTGTTACGCTATCGTGTACCATTTTGGCTGTAGTTCAGAAACAAACAAACAAACAAACGAGAGTTTTAGTATATAGATTGAGAGATACAGCATGGAAACGGGTCCTTTAGCTCATTGAGTCCTCGCCGACCAACAATCACCGGTACTCTAGTTCTATGTCCTACACACTGGGAGGCCAATTAACCTGCAAACCCACACGTCTTTGGAAAGTGTCAAAGTATTACAAGAAGTATGATTACAACAACTCATCCACTCTGTCTCTGCCAACAGAGGTTAAAATCGCACCACACGCACGATATACCTTGAGGTATGTGACTGCCTAAATGTGAAAACATTTAGCTGGTGGATGTTGGACAGGGTTGGATAAAGCAGGGGGAGACTAGGACCAGAGGGCACAGCTTCAGAATAAAAGGACGTACCTTTAGAAAGGAGATGAGGAGGAATTTCTTTAGCTGTAGGGTAGAATTCGTTGGCACAGACGACGGTGGAGGCCAGGTCATGAGGTATTTTAAAGTGGAGATTGATGGGCTCTTGATTAGCAAGGGAGAAGGCAGGAGAATGGGGTGGATAAGGAAAAATAGACCGGCCATGATTGAATGGCTCAACAGACTCGATGGGCTGAGTGGTCTAATTCTGCTCGCACGTCTTCAGGACTCTCGTTCCAAATTTCGTGCTTCAGCACAATTCACAAGGATTGGCTCAATACCTCTTCATGCAACATCCTAAATCATAAATGAACGAAATGAGAGAATGAAATTCGTACTTGGAGCAGCGCAACAGAGATGTAAATGTGCTGCTCTGTAAAACCTGTAATGAACGAAACAAAAAAGTTCAGTGTACCTCGATTAAAACAACAGACAAATGAATAAACAATAACAGCGCAGTGTTTTTGCTGAGGTGTGAGAATGTGCATTAATGAATAAATTATAGTCAGTTGCCTATTATGTCAGTCGATAAATTCGTACAATTCTCGTTGCACCGTTTAATTTTTTCATGTATTTTTATTTAGATCATGTTGTGTGTGAAGAGGAATTCAAATATGCCATGCTGGCGTTAAACTGCATCTGCCCAGCTACGTCCACACTGATCACGCTCCTCGTACACACTTCCAGGAGCCAGTAAGTGCTTTTTCTTTGCATGAAATATTAGCTTTCTTTCCTGAAATACTGAGTGATTTTGACCAGACCCCCCGAGCACACTGTATCAGTCCATTTATACTCCCACATCTGGATGGATGCAAAAAACTGGAGTCAAGTCAAGTCAATTTTATTTGTATAGCACATTTAAAAACAACCCATGTTGACCAAAGTGCTGTATATCAGTTCAGGTACTAAGAACGAACATACAATGGCACACAAACATAACAGCACATACATAAACAGTTCACAGCGCCCCCTCAGAGGGCCTCAAACGCTAGGGAGTAGAAATAGGTTTTGAGCCTGGACTTAAAGGAGTCGATGGAGGGGGCAGTTCTGATGGGGAGAGGGATGCTGTTCCACAGTCTAGGAGCTGCAACCGCAAAAGCGCGGTCACCCCTGAGTTTAAGCCTAGACCGCGGGACAGTCAGTAGCCCCAAGTCGGACGACCTGAGGGACCTGGAGATAGAGTGGTGGGTTAGAAGATTTTTGATATGGGGGGGGTGGGGGGGGGGCAAGCCCGTTTAGGGCTTTATATGTGAATAGGAGGAGTCAGGCGCCATCTCTGGAGAAAAGCAATAGGTACCGTTTCGAATCTAAACCCTTCCTGCAGAGAGTTGGGGGAAAGTGAATACACCAGGATGTGGATATGGGTGACACAGTAGTGCAGCGGGTAGAGCTGCTGCCTTACAGCGCCAGAGACCCAGGTTCCATCCTGACCACGGGCGCTGTCTGCACGGAGTTTGTACGTTCTCCCCGTGAGTGTACAGGTTTTCTCCGGGAGCTCCGGTTTCCTCCCACATTCCAAAGATGTACAGGTTTGTAGGTTACATTGTAGGTCCACCACAGACGAGCATAACCTCACAGATCATTTCAGATTTCATCACTTCTGGCTGTCTGCCTTCCACAGCCTCCAACCTTACCGTTTCCCAGCCCCGCACAGCCTGTCTTTACCTTCTCCCCAAAATCCACAAACACAACTGCCCTGGCAGACCCATTGTTTCTGCCTGCTCCTGCCCCACTGAAATGATTTCCATGTACCTCGACTCCATCCTATCCCCCCTGGTCCAATCTCTCCCAACCTATGCCCAAGATGCCTCACACATCCTTCATCTCTTTAATGACTTCCACTTTCCGAGCCTCCACTCTCTCATCTTTACTGTGGACGTTCAGTCACTCTACAACTCCATCCCCCACCAGGAAGGCCTGAACGCCCTCCGTTTCTTCCTCGACCGCAGAACCATCCAATTTCCCTCTACTAACACTCTACTCTACCTGGCAGAGCTGGTCCTTACCCACAACAACTTCACCATCGACTCCTCCCACTTCCTCCAAGTCCAAGGCGTAGCTATGGGCACCTGCATGGGCTTCAGCTATGCCTGCCTCTTTGTCGGATACATTCACTGGACCTATCCACGAACTCTATCTCCATTACATTGACGACTGCATCCTGCACCCATGCAGAACTCATGGACTTCATCAACTTCACCACCAATTTCCATCCTGCACTCAAATTTACTTGGACCACACCTTTCCTGATCTCACAGTCTCCATCACAGGAAATAGACTATCGATTGACATCTATTACATACCCACTGACTCCCACAACTATCAAGAACTACACTTCTTCCCACCCTGCTTACTGCAATGATTCTATCCCCTACTCCCAATTCCTCCATCTACGCCGCATCTGCGCCCCAGATGAGGTGTTCCATACCAGGATATCCGAGATGTCCTCACTCTTTAGGGAACGGGGGTTCCCCTCTCCCATCATAGATGAGGCCCTCACTCGTGCCTCCTCGGTACCCCTTGCTCCGCCCTTGCTCCCCCTCCCCCTAGTTGCAACAGAGACAGAGCCTCCCTAGTCCTTACCTTCCACCCCCTCTGCCGTCGCATACCACACATGATCCTCTGATATTTTCACCACCTCCAACGGCATCCCAACACTAGTCACATCTTCCCATCTCCACCCCTTTCCGCCTTCCGCAGAGACTGTTCCCTCTGCAACTCCCTGGTTAACTCATCCCTTCTCATCCAAACCCCAGGTACCTTCCCCTGCAACCGCAGAAGATGCAACACATGTCCCTATATCTCCTCCCTTGACTCTGTCCATGGATCCAGACAGTCCTTTCAGGTTAGGCAGAGGTTCACTTGCACCTCCTCCAACCTCATCTACTGTATCCGTTGTTCAAGATGGGGATTCGTATACATCGGCGAGACCAAACGTAGACTGGGCCATCGTTTCGCGGAACACATTCACTCAGCCCGCATGGACTTACCTGATCTCCCGGTTGCTGGACACGTTAATTCTTCTTCCCTTTCCCACACTGATCTTTCGGTCCTGCTGTAGTTCTCCTCCATTGTCAATGAGGCTAAATGCAAATTGGACGAACAACATCTCAAATTTTGCTTGGGCAGCTTACAGCCCAGTGGTGTGAATATTGATTTCTCTAACTTCAGGTAGCCCCGGCATTCCCTCTCTCTCCATCCCTCCCCCACCCAAGTCGCACTAGCTTCTTGTTTTCACTCAACAAACAGCTAACAATGGCCTGTTTCCTTTATCATCGTTGCTTTTTTGCGTATCTTTCATTCATTGTTCTTTATCTCTCTACATCATCGTCCATAGCTCTTGTTTCCCTTTCCTGTGATTTTCTCTCTCAAGAAGGGTCTCAACCCAAAACGCCACCCATTCCTTCTCTCCAGAGATGCCGCCTGTCCCGCTGAGTTACTCCAGCTTTTTGTGACTACCTTTGGTTTGTAGGTTGATTGCCTTCAGTAAAATTGTAAATTGCCCCCAGTGTGTCGGATAGTGCTAGTGTACGGGGTGATCGCTGGTCGGCACAGACTCAGTGGAACGAACGGCCTATTTCCACACTGTACTTCTAAAGCCAAAAGTCTAAAGATATGAGGGTGAAATTTAGGCTGACACTAGACCAAGTGGACCAAACCTCTCCTGCATTGGTGCAGCACCCTCTCCTCCCCCCCCTCTCCCCCCCCCCCTCTTTCCCACTCCCCTCTTCCCCCCATCCCCCCTCCCCCTCACCCCTTCCCCTCCCCCCACTCCATCCCCCTCAACCCCCCTTATCCTCTCTCCTCCCCCTCCCTCCACCCCCCCTCCGTCCATCCCTCCCCGCTCCCTCCCTAGGAGAATGATTTAACTTTAAAATGTGAATAACTTAAAAAATATAACACCGATTTCAATGAAACTTCTTCCATTAGCACCAAAGGGATGACGGTGAGTAAGGTGGGCCTAAACTTGTCGCGCTATCGTGTTCCGTTTTGGCTGTAGCTCAGGAACAAACAAACAAACGAACAAGAGTTTTAGTGTATAGATAGATTGATGTGAGGTGCTGCAGAAAATGTTGCAAGTGTAATTAGACAATGAAAATAATTTGTACTTGAAAGTTCAGTCAGATTTTTCAATCCCCCGGCATTATTTCAAACTATGGGGCTTGACCGTTGGTGATCGTGTTAATTTTCCTTCCTTAACTAATAACAGTGAAGATGAAGGCGATTCTGTCTAACTGAGACTTGTTGTTGGAACAGGCTCTTTTATGGTTGTATATAAAACAAAAGGCTCTGCATTCTTAATAAACGTCGCAGTGTGGAATGTAATAGTGATTGATAAGTGTCAGACGTATACTGATGGCACATCCTTTCATCATTTTCAGATCAGCGCCATGGGAGGCGTTTAGACAACTCACCGGAACAAAGCAAGCCGTAAACAGGTGAAATACGTGCATGTGTGCAATGGTGTATCTATCAGCTGTGTACCTGTTGTCGATGGAACTACCAGGATTAGTTCTCAACATAAACTAGGGCACTGTCCGATTCACCTCTGCCCCATTGCAGACATTGGACTTTGTCTGTGGAACTGGTGCGCTCCAATGCTGAGATCTATATTATGCACTCTGTATCTTCTGCTTTGCTCTATCTGCTGCACTTGAGTTTGACTTGACTGTATTGATATATCGTATTATCTAGCCTGTTTGGATAGCATGCAAAACAAAGCTTTTCACTGTGACAATAATAAACCTAAACCGGGTGCTATCTGTGCGGAGTTTGCACATTCTCCCTTTGACCGCGCGGGTTACTGCCAGATGCTCCCATTTCCTCACGCTTCCCAAAGACGTGCAGGTTTGTAGGTTAATTGGCTTCTGTGAATTGTGAATTGTCCCCAGTGTGTATGGAGTGGTTGAGATAGTGGGATGATATAGAACTAGTGTGAATGCGTGTTCGATGGTCGAGACGGACTCGGGGACGGAAGGGCCTGTTTCCATGCTGTATCTCTACACTAAACTAAACTATAATGACTATGATGTTTACTTCCAGATAATGTTGCTGTGTGTATATTTTTTCAGGGATGGTCACCAATCACACGAGCAGTGGCAAACGATGTACGGCAAATGTTCTGGCAATGAAGTCTATCACATTAAAATGGAAGGCAGCACCTTCTTTGCTGAATATGAGGGCAAGAGCTTCACCTACACTTCATTTCATGCACATAAAAAGTAAGCATGTTTGATCCTGACTTTGCCTTGTCCTGTGTAAGGAGGAACTGCAGATGCTGGTTTAAGCCGAAGATAGACACAAAAAGCTGGAGTAACTCAGTGGGACAGGCAGCATCTCTGGAGAGGAATTGGTCTGAAGAAGGGTCTCGACCCAAAATGTCCCCATTCCTTCTCTCCAGAGATGATGCCTGTCCTGCTGAGTTACTCCAGCATTTAGTGTCTATGCCTTGTCCTGCATCTTTACGGCAGATGTTTTGTCTTCTCATAGGGTCACAGTCATGGAGTGATACAGCGTGGAAGCAGGTCCTTCGGCCCAACTTGCCCACACTAGCCAACATGTCCCAGCTACACTAGTCCCACCTACCCATGTTTGGCCTATTTCCATCCAAACCTGTCCTATCCATGTACCTGACTAACTGTTTCTTGAACGTTGAGATAGTCCCTGCCTCAACTACCTCCTCTGGCAACTCGTTCCATATCCCCACCACCCTTTGTGTGAAAAAGTTACCCCTCGGATTCCTATTAAATCTCTTCTCATTCACCTTGGCCTCGATTCACCTTCTCTGGATAAGAGACTCTGTGCATCTCGATATTTTTTACTTTTCTGCAGGTGACCCTGAAAAATGTTGTGTTGTAAATGGCACTTGAGTAAAATAATACAACAATAACATTTAAATGTTTAGTTTAATTTGTTATTATCACATGTTCAGTGAAAAGGTTTTGTTTGCATGCTACCCAGTCAAATAAAGGACTATACCCGATTACCATCAAGCTATCCACAGCGTACCCATTGTCACATGTACCGAGGTACAGTGAAAAGATTTTGTTTGCGTGCTATCCAGTCAAAGAAAAGACTCTCGATGATTGCCATCAAGCTATCCACAATGTACAGATAAAGGCTACAATATTTAGTGCAGGGTAGAGTCTGATGACGTTGAATGAAAGATGATTCAAATGTCTCCAATGAAATCAATGATAGCTCAGGACTACTCTCTCATGGTGAAAGGATGGTTCAGTTGCCTGATAACAGGTGGGAAGAAGCTGTCCTTGAATCCGGAGGATTGCGGTTTCACACTTTGCCAAAACCAGATGTAACCGCATTTGGTTCTGAATTATTCAAATGTTAATTATGAAGTCGTACTGATTGTTCAATTACTTTCACAGATTGCAAAAGTGCTGAGAAATTTCTGGCAGCCAAATTCTGAGCGAAAAATTTGCAACTTGCATGTTTATAATATTCAGAATGTTTTTGCTATTTCTTAAACAATGCTATTGTAAAAGTATCTTGGAACCATTACACTCTGTAGAATAATGATTTATGGGAATGCATTTATTCACAAAATGCTGGAGTAACTCAGCAGGTCAGGCAACATCTCAGGAGAGAAGGAATGGGCGACGTTTCGGGTCAAGACCCGAAACATCACCCATTCCTTCTCTCCTGAGATGCTGCCTGACCTGCTGAGTTACTCCAGCATTTTGAGAATAAATACCTTAGATTTGTACCAGCATCTGCAGTTATTTTCTTACACTGGGAATGCAGGTGTGTTCCGAGAACAGGCATCAGCTGGATGGTTCAAATGGCCTCCTGTGTGAGGAGGAACTATATGGGGTTAGTATGTTTAGTTTGGAGATGCAGCATGGAAACAGGATCTTTGGCCTACTGAGTCCATCCCGACCAGTGAACACTAATGCACTAGTTCAATCAAACACACTAGGGACAATTTACAGAAGCCAATTAACCTACAAACCTGCACGTCTTTGGAATATGGGAGGAAACCGTAGCACATGTGGTCACAGGGAGAATGTATACACAACCATACAGGCAGCACCCATAGACAGGATCGAACCCTGGTCTCTGGAGCTGCAAGGCAGCAACTCGACCGCTGTACCGCTGTGCCACCCAGTGGCTGTGTGGTGAAAGTTCTGCCATGGCCTTAATGAATGGAGCAGATGAGGAGGGGAATAGTCTGCTCTGGCTCCTATCTGCTGCAAACACCCAGCAGACCCCTGGAGCGCCGGAGGCTGTGTGGTGATCTTACAGAGGTGGAGAAATGTCATGAGGGGGTATAGATAGGATTGAGACTTTTACCCAGAGTAGGGGAATCAAGTACCAGAGGAAGACACAAAAAGCTGGAGTAACTCAGCGGGTCAGGCAGCATTTCTGGAGAGAAGGAATGGGTGACGTTTCTTCAGACCAGAGGACATAGGTTTATAGTGAGAAGGGAAAGATTTAATAGGAACCTGAGGAACGACTTTTTCATTCAGAGTGAAGTGGGTGTATGGAACGGGCTTGCCAGTGGAGATAGTTGAGGCAGGTACTATAACAGGGGCGGCACGGCACGGTGGCGCAGTGGAGGAGTTGCTGCCTTATAGCACTTGTAGCACCAGAGACCCTGGTTCGATCTCAACTACGGGCGCTGTCTGTGCAGAGTTTGTACGTTCTCCCTGTGACTGAGAGGGTTTTCTCCGAGATATATGGTTTCCTTCCACACTACAAAGACGTACAGGTTTGCAGGTTAGTTGGCATGGACTAAATGTAAATTGTCCCTCGTGTGTGTAGGATAGTGCTAATGTGTGGGGATCGCAGGTCAGTGTGGGCTCGGTGGGCCGAAGGGCCTTTTTCTGCGCTGTATTTCAAAATTAAACTAAAATAAACTAAAAGAAAAAAAAAACTGCAGATGCTGGTTTAAATCGATGGTAGACACAAAAAGCTGGACAATAGACAATAGACAATAGACAATAGGTGCAGGAGTAGGCCATTCAGCCCTTCGAGCCAGCACCGCCATTCAATGCGATCATGGCTGATCACTATCAATCAGTACCCCGTTCCTGCCTTCTCCCCATACCCCCTCACTCCGCTATCCTTAAGAGCTCTATCCAGCTCTCTCTTGAAAGCATCCAACGAACTGGCCTCCACTGCCTTCTGAGGCAGAGAATTCCACACCTTCACCACCCTCTGACTGAAAAAGTTCTTCCTCATCTCCGTTCTAAATGGCCTACCCCTTATTCTCAAACTGTGGCCCCTTGTTCTGGACTCCCCCAACATTGGGAACATGTTATCTGCCTCTAATGTGTCCAATCCCCTAATTATCTTATATGTTTCAATAAGATCCCCCCTCATCCTTCTAAATTCCAGTGTATACAAGCCCAATCGCTCCAGCCTTTCAACATACGACAGTCCCGCCATTCCGGGAATTAATCTAGTGAACCTACGCTGCACGCCCTCCATAGCAAGAATATCCTTCCTCAAATTTGGAGACCAAAACTGCACACAGTACTCCAGGTGCGGTCTCACCAGGGCCCGGTACAACTGTAGAAGGACCTCTTTGCTCCTATACTCAACTCCTCTTGTTACGAAGGCCAACATTCCATTGGCTTTCTTCACTGCCTGCTGAACCTGCATGCTTCCTTTCATTGACTGATGCACTAGGACACCCAGATCTCGTTGAACTCCCCCTCCTCCTAACTTGACACCATTCAGATAATAATCTGGAGTAACTCAGCAGGTCGGGCAGCATCTCTGGAGAGAAGGATTGGGTGACGTTTCGGGTCTCGACCCGAAACGCCACCCATTCCTTCTCTCCAGAGTTGTGACTACCTTTTTGTGACTACCTTAAAATAAAATAAACTGCATTTAAGACACAGGAAAGGTTTAGGGGGATATGGACCAAACGCGGGCAGGTTGGCCAAGTGTAGATGGGACATCTTGGTCGCGTGGATGAGTTGGGCTGAAGGGCCTGTTTCCATGCTGTATGACTCTATGACTAGATCAGGCTGCATCCGTGAAAATAAATGTGGAGTTAACGTTTCAGGTCGAAGACTGAGTGTTCCCAGTATTAGCTGCTTTTGTTTAAGCTCTACATTAGTATTTATCAGATGGTAAAAAAGTAAAATCAACGCCCATCAATCCTATGGAGTGTTCAGTCTGACCCAGTGTCGCCTGTCCATTCTCTCCATAGATGCGGCCTGACCCGCTGAGTTCGCTGGTTTATTTATTGTCTTGTGTCCAGAGTCGCGGTGAACAGCTTATTCTGCATGCTGTCCAGTCCAATCATACTGTACATGAGTACAATGGATCATCTTCTAAAGCAGTATGCAGGGTCGATCGTTCTGGCGCCATCTTGCAAGTCCCTCAAGCACGTTGCGTTTTACTGAAATGCTCAACCTCCCTTTCTTCTGATCTTCTGCAGGTACGGAGCGTGTCTCATAGCTGTGAAGAGAGAAGAAAATAAAAATATTCTACTTAATCCGGGTCCTCAGTTTCTCATGAATTCCACCGATATCTGTTTTTATATTAACATTACCAAGGAAGAAAACTCTGCTTTTATAAAGCAAAATGAACGAAGCATAAATAGTATTTCAAGTATGATGTATCACGGAGCTTCCAGATTGCCTGTTCACAGCATCATCGCCAGCATGGGTAAGCACATCAACCTGCTCCATTCTCCGCTCATTTAGGGGGGCACGGTGGCGCAGCGGTAGAGTTGCTGCCTCACAGCGCCAGAGTCCCGGGTTCGATCCCGACTACGGGTGTTGTCTGTAAGGCGTTTATACATTCACCCCGTGACCTGTGTGGGTTTTCTCCGAGATCTTCGGTTTCCTCCCACACTCCAAGGACGTACAGGTTTGTAGGTTAATTGCCTTGGTCAATGTAAAATTGTCCCTCGTGTGTGTGCGTAGGGTAGTGTTAATGTGCGGGGATCACAAGTCGGTGCAGACTTGGTGTGCCGAAGGGTCTTTTTCCCCTCTGTATCTCTAATCTAAACTAAATTAAATCTGACCTCACAAGGTGCAAGGCTGGGTGGTGAAGCAACAGTTAGGCAAATATCAAGAATGTTTAATCCACAGACTTGTGGGTTTGAGAGTGGCGCAGTGGTAGATGGCCGCCTCACAGCGCCAGAGACCCGGGTTCAATCCTGACCATGGGTGCATCTGTACGGAGTTTGTACGGTTTTCCCTGTGACTGCGTGGGTTTTCTCCAGGTGCTCCGGTTACCTCCCACACTCCACACTACAGGTTCATAGGTTAATTGGCTTCAGTAAAAATTGTAAACTGTCTGTGGTATGTTGAGTAGTGCCAGTGTATGGGGATCGTTGGTCGGCGTGCATTTAGTGAGTAAAGGGCCTGTTTCTGTGCTGTATCTCTAAAGCAAAATAAACTCTGAAGTGTAAGTTAATTGGCCTCCTGTCAATTGTCCCAAATGTGTGTAGGGAGTGGATGAGAAAGTGGGATAACACAGAACTAGTGTGTAGAGGTGGTCAGGGCGTGCAGCGTAGGTTTACTAGGTTAATTCCCGGAAAGGCGGGACTGTCATATGTTGAAAGACTGGAGCGACTAGGCTTTTATACACTGGAATTTAGAAGGATGAGAGGAGATCTTATCGAAACGTATAAGATTATTAAGGGGTTGGACACGTTAGAGGCAGGAAACATGTTCCCAAAGTTGGGGGAGTCCAGAACAAGGGGCCACAGTTTAAGAATAAGGGGTAGGCCATTTAGAACTGAGATGAGGAAAAACTTTTCAGTCAGAGAGTTGTGAATCTGTGGAATTCTCTGCCTCAGAAGGCAGTGGAGGCCAATTCTCTGAATGCATTCAAGAGAGAGCTGGATAGAGCTCTTAAGGATAGCGGAGTCAGGGGGTACGGGGAGAAGGCAGGAACGGGGTACTGATTAAGAATGATCAGCCATGATCACATTGAATGGCGGTGCTGGCTCGAAGGGCCGAATGGCCTCCTCCTGCACCTATTGTCTATTGTCTATTGTCTATTGACTCAATGGGCAAAAAGCCTGTTTCCATGCTGTATCTCTAAACTGAAACGGTAACAATTTGCCTTTCAATTCAATCACAAGCAAATTACTTTTACATGAAAATGTTAAGTTTAATTTAGTTTAGCTTATTAATGCGAGGTGTACTCATGCAATGAAAAGCTTTTTATTGCCTGCTATCCAGTCAGTGGAAAGACTAGACATGATTATACACGAGCCATCCACAGTGTGCAGATACAGGATCAAGGGAATAACGTTTAATGCAAGGTAAAGTCTGATTAAAGTTAGTCCGAGGGTCTTCAGTGAGGTAGTTGTTAGCTCAGGACCACTCTCTAGTTGTTGACAGATAGGACAATCAATCCAAAGCACCCTTTTTCCCCTGGAGTAACACAGTTGGAGTAACACAGCATCACTGAAGAACATGGATTGGTGAATTTTCGGGTCAGGACCCTTCTTCAGATTGATTGTGGTGGTGGAGGAGAAGGGGGAGAAAGTTGGAAGAGGAAGGGGTGGCAAAGGTCTGGCAAGTGATAGGTGGATGCAGATGAATGGGGGGAGGGGCTGGGGTTTGATTGGTAGATGGTTGGACAAAGGCCAGAGATGAAAAGACCGAAAGTGTAAGATCAGAAGGGAAAAGGTGAGAATGGTGGAAGTGTGTCGTCTCATACTTCCAGGTGCAAACTGTTTTGCGAGACTTTAAAACAAGATCAGATTTAAACCTCAAAGGTAATTGGGAGAAGGCAGGAGAATGGGATTGAGAGGGAAAGATAGATCAGCCATGAATAAAATGGCAGAGTGGACTCAATGGGCTGAATGTCCTAATTCAGTTACTACGAGTTATGAACTTATAATATATTTTAATCTTTACTCTTTCCTGTTTTGTTTTCTTTGTCTTGTTTCTCCCATTGTCCATTCTTTCTGCCCACACATCTTTTTCTCTTTAATTTGACACTGAACATCCGATGCTATGTTACCCTCAGACCCTTCTTTTTATTACACTATAAGACCAAGTTGGGCCCAAACCCCTCCTGCATTGGTGCAGCACCATCTCCTGCCCCCTCCCTCCAACCCCCTCCCTTCCCCTCCCCCTCCCCCCTTCCCCTCCCCCTCCCTTCCCCCCACTCCATCTCCCTCAACCCCCCTTATCCTCCCTCCTCTCCCCTCCGTCCATCCGCTCCCTCCACCCCCTCCCTCCCTCCCTCCCTCCCTCCCCCCCTCCCTCCCTCCATCCCCCTCCCTCCCTAGGAGATAGATTTAAACTTTAAAATGTGAATAACTTAAAAAATATAACACCGATTTCAATGAAACTTCTTCCATTAGCACCAAAGGGACAACGGTGAGTAAGGTGGGCCTACAATTGTCACGCTATCGTGTACCGTTTTGGCTGTAGTTCAGGAACAAACAAACAAACAAGAGTATTAGTATATAGATATTTTTTCTCTTATCAGCATGGTATGATCTTATCTGCTTAGTTTAGTTTAATTTAGAGATACAAAGCATAAACAGGTCCTCAGCCCACCGAGTCCACGGCAGCCGGTGATCACCCCGTACACTAGCACTATCCTACACACACCAGGGACAATTTACAATTTACAGAAGCCAATTAACCCACAAACCTCTACCTCTTTGGAATGTGGGAGGAAGCTGTAGCACCTGGGGAAAACCTACACAGGTCAAGGTGAGAACGTACAAACTCCGTGCAGACAGCACCCCGTGGTCAGGTTTGAGCCCGAGTCCCTAGCGCTGTGGGGCAGCAACTCTACCACTGCACCACCCTGCCTCCCTGCTCCTCATACTGCTGAAGTCCCAGATGGCATGTGGCCTTTGCTACTCATGCCTCAAATCACTGGGGTAAAACACCCAGCAGGTGGACTTTACAACCTACCATTTACAACTGTTGCCAAACGGAGCATGTCATGAGATCTTCCGTTTCAATAAAATGTGACCCAGAATCAATATTTCATCATGCGGCAAATGCAGGTTGCCATGACTCAATTTTAAAGTCATTGGAAAATCAATTTCCGTATGCACACATTACTAACCAAAAAAAGGCAAACATTGCTGGAGTAACTCAGCGGGTGAGGCAGCACCCCTGGAGAACATGGATGAGTGACATTTCCGGTTAATAATATTAATTACTTTAGGCACAGTAGTCATAGACCCCCAACTGACCCAGTAGGTGTCGACCTCTGACTGGCCCGACTTTGACCCTCCCTTCTGCTGGCGATAAAGAATGCAGGAGGACTGGCATTGTCCCGGTTTTGGAAGTATCGGATGTTACCTCCATCCAAGCTAGTGAGCTTCGAAGTGATCACACTGATACATCAGTCTGAAGAAAGGTCCTGACCTGAAATGTCACCCATCCAAGTTCTTCAGAGATCCAGCACTGTCTTCTTTTGTAAGCCAGCATCTGCTGTTCCTTGTTTCTACATTATTTGAAGGCTGTTGTAAAATCAATTTTCATATGCCACACTGCACTCATTATAAACCAAAGTGTGATGTTTGGTGGACTGTGTGGGATGGGAGGACCCGTTGCTCCTCCCGTGCAGCAGGTGGCGCTGCACAGGACAAAGGGAGATGTTTTGTACATAGTTATCTTGGCTGCACACAGTGTGGAGTGTTCAGTCAGGTCGTGGGGTTGCAGCCATTTTAGTTGTCTTGCTGCCAGCATTGAGTTAATGTAATAAAGATTTCCATTGTACCTTGAAGACTCTCAAGTTTTATACAGACATAGAACAAGAACACGAAACAAAGAAGACACAAAGTGCTGGAGAAACTCAGCGGGTCAGGCAGCATCTCTGGAGAAAAGGAATAGGCGATGTTTCGGGTCAAAGCCCTTCTTCAGAAGGGTATCTTCGGTGTAAACCAGCAGCTTGTAATTCCTTCCTCCGCTGCTCCAGAGATGCTGCCTGACCCGCTGAGTTACCCTAGCACTTTGTGTCTTCTTTTATAAACCAGCATCTGCAGTTGCTTGTTTCTACATTTATTAACCAATATTGATTCATTGGCAGTTGTTTTAATAATATTAATTACTTTTAGGCACCGTAGCCATAGACCTCCAGGATACAAGGTGTCGACCTCCGACTGGCCCGACCTTGACCCTCCCTTCTGCTGGCGATAAAGAATGCAGGAGGACCAGCATCGCCCCGGTGTTGGAAGTAGCGGATGTCACCTCCTTCCAAGCTAGTGAGCTTCTAAGTGATCAGTCGGAAGATGAAGCCAATCCTTCTGATGAAGATTCATCCTCGGCCATGGAGTAAGGTTTCACTAGTTCTATACTCCACTGTGCGCCAAACATTATAGTTTGGAATTTTCTCATTACAGCTGTTTAAAGATGTGTTTACAAGAAATGCAAACTATAGACAATAGACAATAGACAATAGGTGCAGGAGTAGGCTATTCAGCCCTTCGAGCCAGCACCGCCATTCAATGCGATCATGGCTGATCACTCTCAATCAGTACCCCGTTCCTGCCTTCTCCCCATACCCCCTCACTCCGCTATCCTTAAGAGCTCTATCCAGCTCTCTCTTGAAAGCATCCAACGAACTGGCCTCCACTGCCTTCTGAGGCAGAGAATTCCACACCTTCACCACCCTCTGACTGAAAAAGTTCTTCCTCATCTCCGTTCTAAATGGCCCACCCCTTATTCTCAAACTGTGGCCCCTTGTTCTGGACTCCCCCAACATTGGGAACATGTTATCTGCCTCTAATTACATGAACTTTCATTTAGCATTTTAAAGAGGGTAAGATATATTAATGGGAGATACAGTCTTATTATTTTCAATGGGTTGGTTTAAAAGATATTCTCCCTGAAGGTAACAGCATTAATCTCTTCCTGTTATTTATAACTAGAAGGTTCATTGTTTCAGTGTAATCAGCTTCTTTTATTCGAACCTGTGCAGAAAGTGTCTGAGAATATGTGAGATCTGAATACTTTGGTGCATCATCCGTATTATGAATTATATTCATTATATTTCAAATAGCTGGCTGTCCATGTAAATAGGACTGTATCATATTCTGTGCACTGCCTTTTGTAAGATCAGAGCATAATTGATTGATTGAGAGATACATGTGTAAACGGGCCCTTCGGCCCACTGAGTCCACGCCGACCATCGATCGCCCGTTCACACTAGTTCTATGTTGGCCCGCTTACCCATCCATTCCCCACGCACACTAGGAGCAATTTACAGAGGCCGATTAACCTATCAACCCGCACGCCTCTGCAATGTGGGAGGAAACCGGAGCACCCAGAGGAAACCCACGCAGTCACTGGGAGAACGTGCAAACTCCACACTGACAGCACCCGAGGTCAGGATCGAACCCGGGTCTCTGGCGTTATGAGGCAGCGGCTCTACAAGCTAGGCCCCAATAATAAATACGTTTATAATTAATGAGAAAAACAGGTACAAAATGCAAGTGTTGCATCCTAATTAATGATGTGCTCAGTGTTGGGTCGGTTCAGTTTGTAGATTTGAAACTCCAGCATGCATTATGTTCAGAGTTCATTTGTCTTTGGTTTCAAGCCGTGGAACCATATCTGCGTGTAATCCTCCCAGACGGAAGGATTGAATGGTTCAACACTTTACACTTTATCACAAATTGATTCAAAGTTGGTGTGGTTGAGTTGTTGTCTTGCTGGGAATCTTTTGGTCAGAGAGACCTCTCTCCACTCCTTACCACTGGCTCACTGTGTCTTCAGTAACCTGGTGTGCTGTGCGCTTTGATGCAGGAGGATTGGGAGGTATTAGCTACAAGGAGAAGCTGGACAGACATAGAACATGGAACAGTACAGCACAAACAGAATACAGCTCAAAAATAGGCCCTTCAGACCAACCTGCCCACACCGATCAAGATGCCCCATCTACACTAATCCCACCTGCCCGCGTTTGACCCATATCCCTCTAAATCTTTCCTATCTACGTACCTGTCCAAATGTCTTTTAAATATCTTTTCGACTTTTGAGATACGGTGGGGAAACAGGCCCTTCGGCTCACCGAGCCCGTGGCGACCAGTGATTACCCCATACTCTAGCACTTTCCTACACAACAGGGAAAAGTTACAGAATCGAATTAACCTACAAGCCTGCACGTCTTTTTGGAATGAGGGAGGAAACCGGAGCACCCGGAGAAAACTCATGCGATCACAGGGAGAACGTACAAACTTAGCGCAGACAGCACCCGTAGTCAGGGTTGAACCTGGGTCTCTGACGCTGTAAGGCAGCAACTCTACCGCTGCACCACCGTGTTGCTCCTTGGCTTGGGTTGTTTTCTCTGGAGCGTCAGAAGCTGAGGGGAGAGCTGAAAGCAGTATATAATTACTAACTAACTTAACTAGCCGTGATCCAAATCTATTCTTTACCAGACCAAGTGGACCAGTTGGGCCCAAGCCTCTCCTGCATTGGTGCAGCACCCTCTCCTCCCCCTCTCCACCCCCTCCCCCCTCCCCCCTCCCTCTCCCCCCTCCCCCCCCTTCCTCCCTCCCCCTCCCTCCCCAGGAGATAGATTTAAACTTTAAAATGTGAATAACTTTAAAAATATAACGCCGATTTCAATGAAACTTCTTCCATTTGCACCAAAGGGACGACGGTGAGTAAAGTGGGCCTAAAATTGTCACACTATCGTGTACCGTTTTGGCTGTAGTCCAGGAACAAACAAACAAACTAACGAGAGTTTTAGTATATAGATGCTTGCGTTATGAAGAGGGATATTGGCCTAGTGCAGGCAAATGGGACTGGCTTAGATGGAGGACCTTGGTCAACCTGGACGAGTTGGGCCGAAGGGCCTGTTTCCACGCCGTATGAATCTATGATGCTATATATTTAAAGTACAGGACAATGCTGTAAATACAATGGTTTTATTTATTTGATACAAGGGTATCTCATCAGGAGAATGGCTGCTGATCATTTATTAATGCTTTACCTGCACAGCTGTTAAATGTATTTCCTGGGAAAACAGAAAAAATATAGAAATATTTTAAGATTTTCAGCTTAAAGTGACTGATGCTATTTGTTTTAGGTATGTCAAAGGATACCCTCCCAATTCACCCTACATTGGAAGTTCACCAACATTGTGTCACTTGCTTCGGGTGAAAGTTACACTCTGCTGCCTTAGACTGGATAAGGTAGGATTTCAGATATTGCCTTCTCTTATAGAACATAATTTATCTTTTGTTGGAAGAAATGGTTTCAAATCCGGCATTAGCAAAGTCGCACCACCGATTTTCCGGCACCCTCGGTTCCAGAGCCTTTCTGGATTATCCGTTTTGCCGGACCAAGAGAGGTCACAGCCTCGGAGAGAAGTCCAGCGGTATCTGACCGGTCCATCTCAATAGGCAATAGTCGTTTATTTGTCACATACACATAAATGTGTAGTGAAATGAAACATTACCCGCAGTTCAACAATAAGACCAATAAGAATAATCAATAAAAATGCAATAACACATACAATCATAAACTAACACCAAACAAAAAAGAAACATCCATCACAGTGAGTCTCCTCCAGTCACCTCCTCACTGTGATGGAAGACCAGAATGTCTTTCTCTCTTCCCCTGCCGTCTTCTCCCGCGGTCAGGCTGTTGGATTTGCCACGTCGGGGCGGTCGGGGCTCCCGACATTGAAGCCCCCGCCGGGCGGAGAAAATCCCGCGGCCTATTTCAGGCCGTGCCGGACGGTGAAAGGTCCGCGGCGGGCCGACCCAAGCTCTGCGATTCGGGGCGGACGAAGACGCTGCCGCTGCTGCTGCTGCTGCCGGAGCTCCCGATGTCGGCCCCCACCCAGGGGCCTGCCGGTTTCCGACGCCCAGACGGCCCGCGCCGGAGCCTCTCTTTGAAGACTCCTCACGATCATGCCCGCGACACCCGGCGAACTGTCGGCGACAGCCTAGTCACCGGCAGTCGCCTTAAAAGCGCCTAAAGTGGGACAGGCCCTTTAGCTGGAATCTAGAACAAAGCACGAAGTGCTGGAGGAACTCAGTGGATCAGACAGCATCAGTGGAGGGAATGAGCCGATGTTGTATCTGGTTGGGACCCTACTTCAGACTGATGGAGTAGGGGTGAATAAAGCTGGAACAGAGAGGTGGGACATGGCAAAGCCTGGCACGGGCCACAGGAGGCAAATTTGACTTGCCGATCGGCCACGGGAATCCCAATGAGGTTGCGATCGGCCGCCTCACCCAGCATAGACGCCACATTTTCGGGGCACTTGTGGTGGGGAATTCAAGTGCGCTTTCGTACTTTTGTTAGGGTTAAAGGAAGTGCAGACCACTAGTTGCCGGAGAATCGGTGGTGGACCTGCATCTGCTTTCATGAGATCAGTGCTTTGTCGTGACGGTACATAAGGGCATGTGTTGCGTGTCGGCATCTCCACAAAGTTAAAAACTAGACTGTCAATGTTTTAACATTGCAGAAAGATTACGGAAGTTGAGAAAATAAAATGTATTCATTAAGATGCAGATGCAAAGATCTGCAGATGCTGGAATCTAGAACAAAACACAATGTGCTGGAGGAACTCAGTGGGTCAGACAGCATCAGTGGAGGGAATGAGCGGATGTTGTATCTGGTTATGACCGTACGTCAGACTGATGGAGTCGGGGTGAATAAAGCTGGAAAAGAGAGGTGGGACATGGAAAAGCCTGGCACGTGATAGTTGGATACAGGTGGGGGTGGGGGGGGGGGGGGAGGGGTTGATTAGCAGATGGGTAGAATAAGTGACAAAGGCTCAAGATGGAGTTTAGTTTAGCTTATTGCCACGTGTACTGAGCTACTGTGCAAAGCTTTAGTTGTGCGCTATCCAGTTAGTGGATTTCAGCCATGCCATCCATACAGGATAAAAGGCATAAGGTTTAGTGCAAGATAAAGTCCAGTAAAATCCAATTAAAGATTGTCTGAGGGTCTCCAATGAGATAGATGGGAGGTCAGGACCGCTCCATGGTTGGTGTGAGGATAGTTCAGTTGCCTGATAACAGCTGGGAAGAAACTGCCCCTGAATCCTGGAGGTGTGCGTTTTCACACTTGCCTGATGGGAAAGGGGAGGAAGAGGGAGTGAGACTGGTCCTTGAATATGCTGGTGGCCTTGCCGAGGCAACGTGAAGTGTAGATGGACTCAATGGAAGAGAGGTTGGTTTGTGTTGTGGTCTGGGCTACGTCCACAACTCTCTACAAATTGTTCGGCGATTAGACCGTCGAACAGCATCAGCAACGACCAGGACATCGATCTATCATGGACACCAATATGAAGGAACAATGAGCACGCTGGCACCAGTCTGTCTACAAAATATACACGACTTAAAATAAATGCTTCAATAATTGTAATTCTCACCCTTAACCATCTTAATAATTCTGCAGCAAATGGAAAACAATCTCTTATTTCTTATTCCCTGAGGCATGTTTGAAAGTGTGTATTTTGCATGCTTTCCGATTTAATATGAAGGGAAGTTGAGGATTATTTTTCTTATTGTAAATACACTGTATCCTCTCTCACGTTATATGGCCGTACTTCTTCGGATATTCCTGCATGGAAGTTGGAAAACAAAACAGACATTTGTCTTTGTCATATACCCTCTTGTAGTTTTCACAAGAGTGGCGTTGGAAAGCAGCAAAAGATATTTCCGAGTAAATCACAAAGTAAATCCGAGTAAATCACTAAGTGCTGGAGTAACTCAGTGGACCAGGCAGCATCTGTGGAGGAATGAATGGGCAATTGTTTCGGATGGTGACCCTTCTTTAGACTGTTCTGAGTCTGAAGAAAGGTCCCGACCTGAAACATCGCCTGTCCATTCTCACCACAGATGCTGCCTGACCCTCTGAGTTACTTCAGCACATTATGACTTACTCAAGATTCCAACATCTGCAGCTCTTTGCGTCTCCAAAAATCTTTTAAGATATTGTCACACATTAATCTGATGTTATATGTTTTTGAACAACTTGAGGTACTTTGTAATTTCCTCCTAATGTGAGATTTTAAAAAAAAGGTTTCCCATAATGGATGCATACTGCAGGTAAAGCACAAAGTGCTGGAGTAACCCAGCAGGTCAGGCAGCATCTGTTGGGTGAATAGACAGACAACACTTCAGGTCAGGACACTTTTTTAGACTCGAGAGAGTATGAAGAAGGTCCCGGCCCAAAAAACTGCCTATCCATTCCTCCGCTGATGCTGCCGAACCCGCTGAGTTCCTCCAGCACTTTCTGAATAGCTTGGCATCATGTTCAGCATGAGCACTGTGGGCCGAAGGGCCCGTTCCTGTGCTGTACTGTTCTATGGTCAGGCAGCAGCTGTGGAGCGAATGAGTAGGCGACGTTTCGGGTCAAGACTCTTCTTTCAGACTGAGACGACATTTCCAGTCGTGACCTATCTCAATCCGTTTCCCTCCACAGATGCTGCCTGACCCGCTGAATTCCTCCAGCACTTTGTGTTTTGCTGAAGGTTCCAGCATCTGCTGTCTCCTGTATCTCAGGTGGTCCCCTGCCAGGAAGCCTCATACACCACATCACTAGTTATCTACTGCACTTCCGTAATCCTGACATGACGTTGTCTCCGTTTATTTTCTGATGCATGGCGCTTGGATCAAAATTATCAGCCCCCACCAAATAATTAAACAGGTAGAGACACAAAGTGCTGGAGTAACTCGGCATGTCAGGCAGAGAAAGAGAACACGTGATATTTCGAGTCAGGACCCTTCTTCAGACTGAAAGTAGAAGGGAGGGAACTGGAGGTATGAAAAGGCCAGAACAAATCGGGGTCGGCAATCAGATATCCAAGAAAGGGTTGAGTCCACAATGGTCCATTGTTGGCTGGGGAAGAGGTGATACAGGGATGCCAACAGTGGAACTAGTATGACGACTAGGGTGAGAGAGGAGGGCTTATAGAAACTTTACGAGAAATCAGTGTTCATACCACTGGGATCTAAGTGGCCCACGCCAAATATGAGGCATTCTTTTTTTCTCTCACTATTTGCATTACTTTATATTTTCAAAGGATTTTGTTTTTGCAACAAAAAAAAAATGTTTTTTTTAATCAATGACAGCAGGCTATCTTCACTTAACGTTAGTAAAACGAAAATATGTTCCTATTTAAATAATTGAACGTAATCTTTCTTTATCCCTCCAGGGGTGCCAACATAATTACTATGAAGATGCAAAAGCATATGGTTTCAGGAACAAACTTATCATTGTCTCTGCAGAGACTGCTGGAAATGGATTGTACAACTTCATTGTCCCTCTCCGAGCTTACTACAGGCCGAAAAAAGAGTTAAATCCCATCATACTGCTTCTGGATAACCCGTGAGTACTTGATCCGACTTCTGTCATTGTTTGATGGTTTACCATTGTCATCGTTTAGTTTAAAGACACAGCATGGAAACAGGCCCTTCGGCCCACCGAGTCCACGCCGACCATCGATCGCCCGTTCACACTAGTTCGATGTTATCCCACTTTCTCATCCACTCCCCGCACAATAGGGCCAATTTAACCTACAAACCCACACATTTTTCTGATGTGGGAGGAAACTGGAGCACCCGGGCGAAATCACGCGCTCACGAGGAGAACGTGCAAACTCCGCACAGACAGCACCCGAGGTTAAGATCGAACCCGGGTCTCTGGCGCTGTGAGGCAGCGGCTCTACCTGCTGTGCCACTCCTACAATGATGTTGAATTGGAAATCTGCAGGAAGCCAATGTTGGCGGAGCAGAGGAACATTCATCTTTGTAGAACAGGTGGAGGTTATGTGAATGGAGAAACTGATGCACCCTGACAGTGAGGATGGCTCTAACATTGATCGGTGTCAGTGCAAGTTCGGATTTGTCAGAGGATCATCCGTGCTCATAAACTCAGATCTCAAGCAAATAATGGAGACACATGGAGCAGGCACAAGGGTCCAATGGTTCCTCGACCCAAAACGTCCGCTATCCATGTTCTCCAGAGATGCTGCCTGACCCGCTGAGTTACTCCAGCACTATGTGAAACATCACCTATCCATGTTCTCCACAGATGCTGCCTGACCCGCTGAGTTACTCCAGCACTATGTGAAACGTCACCTATCCATGTTCAGTCCCAGCATCTACAACCTGCCTGACTCAGCGGGTCAGGCAGCATCTCTGGAGAACAATGATAGCGGACGTTTTGGGTCGAGACCTTCCCTCAGACCAGTGAGTCTCAGACCAGCACCAATGTGTCCTTTTTTTGCAAACGAACATCTTCAGTTCCTTTTTTCTACAATCCAGCACCTGCTGTTCCTTGTGTTTCCATTATAATAGTGTTGAGCTTCAAATGAAATCTCACTTGGACTCAAGTATTTTGCAATGCCTTTTGATCATGTAAGATAACATACAATTTTGTAAAGATTATAATGTTTTGCCGACACTAGATTAATTGGTTTAATAACCTGGGTTAACTTTAGATTCCTATCATTATGTTATTTATACCTGTGTTTGGGTGAGAGATAGAATGGTTGAATGATGAGAGATAGCTATGCTTTTCTTGGGATATAGAAGATTAAGACACACAAGATGCTGCCTACTCCAGCACTTTGTGTTGTTTAAAAAAGATCATTCTGTACTTACTAGCAAAGCAGCCCGTTCTCCTGCCTCAGACTAGCTGTCAAGATCCGGAGCGAGTTCATCGAGTTTTAATTTGATGAGCTGCAGATCTAATTAAGATGCATTTCACGGCCACCTTCATAAATGCCCTGACGGTGATGTGCATAAATAGAGCAAGGCATCAGATTCTCCCTTGCTTTGCAGTGAAAATGGAGCACTGAATGCAGGATAGGATGCCTCAAAAAATGCACTGGTCCACACATAAAAACATCTTAAATTGGTGTGTTGCAACTGCGCTGCACAGATGGACAATTTTGATCAACTCACTGCTTACTCAGTCAATGCCAAAGTCCAACGGAAACATTTAAACTGTGTACACTTATTGATGTTGACAACCGTGCTTTATCCATTAGTTTTCTTTTGTATTTTGAATACTGATGTTGGTCCTTAAATAGCAATGAAAATAATTATTACGGTAAGGGTTATGGCTTCAAAACATTTTTAATGAAGGAATTAATTTGAGGTTTGCCTTCCCGTTCATTTGTCAAACCAGCCCTTTTAAGTTTAGTTTAGAGATGCAGCCCCTTCGGCCCACCGAGACTACGGTGAGCATCCTTCACACGTTATCCCGCGTCCTTCAATGTTATCCTGCTTCCTCGTCCACTCCCTACACACCAGGGGGCAATTTACAGGGGGCCAATTAAACGACAAACTCTCACGTCTTTGGGATGTGGGAGGAGACTGGAGCACCCGGAGGAAACCCACGCGGTCGCAGGGAGAACGTGCAGACTCCACCCGAAGTCGGGATCGAACCCAGATCTCTGGCGCTGTGAGATGGCAGCTCTACCAGCTGCGCCACTGTGCTCCCCTCTGTGTGTCATTTAGTACCATCCCCTCCAAGAAAGCATGCGGCAATCTATTGTCAGCAGTTTCGAGATTCAAGGGAAGGATGAGCCGCAGAGAATGAAGGGGGACCTGGCAGGGTGGGGTCGGGAGGGGTGGGGTGGGGCTGTTGCCACGTATGGCAGCAAGCAGTAGATAGCAATGTTCGGTGGACTTTTAGAACTTTGTTGGCACCAAAGCTGGCGACACTTGTGTGCTGCCTAGGTGAGATTTGCTGCATGATTTTACCGGGTTGTATGCAAAACAATGCATTCCACTGTCCCTAGGTACATGTGACAAAGGGTATCATTGAATCTGGACCAATCTTCTTTTTGTGGGACACATCATGACTTGAGGGAATAAAGAGATAAAATAAATAATCCAGAGTAAGGGATTAAAGCACTTTCATTTCCGATTTACATAACATCTGACTAATACAAGGGTCTATGGGACGTACCTGTAACCCTTACATAAGTCAGGGAGCGTCTGTGTTTAAAGGGAAGGTAGACATATATTTGAAAGAATGTGGTATTGAAGACTGGGGCTGCTCTGGCACAGAGGAAGAGGGGCGAAGTCTGAGATAGATCAACCGCAATCACATTGAATGATGGACTGGTTTGAAGGACTAGGTTTCTAGAGGTACAGCGCTGAAACAGGCCTTTCGGCCCACCGAGTCTGCACCGACCAGCGATCCCTGCACACTTACACTATCCTGCACACACTGGGGACAAATTGCACATACAAAGTCAATCAACCTACAAGCCTGAATGTCTTGGAGTGTGGGAGGTGATATTTCAGATCGGGTTCCTTCTTCAAACCCTTGTGCGTGTGCCTTGTGACTCCATTATGAGGAGGCGGCTGTTCTAGCGGCCCTGTCACTGATTTGGAAGGGAAAGCGCACCTGCGAAGTATCCATCATTTATATTACCCTTGCCTTGGCATGTGCCATTTACATATTTGTTATTAAAAACATCACTTACATTAACGCCATGTATAAAATATCACACACTCTGGCTAATTCAATAACCTTCTCAGACCTTGTTAAAGTGTAACAGCTTTAATTACTAAATCTTTTCTAATTGCCAATTTTAAAATCTCAGTTGATTTTAAATGCCTTCCAGCTTGCAATGATAATTATTCAACTAGAATTGTTGATACTAGGTGCTGGGTTGCAGTCAACATTGTCAATATGCGTGCAGCTCAGTGTAGGAAGCATTGAGTGACAGGACCCAGGGCATTTGTTCCATAGAGCTGCTCAACACAGGTCTTATGTTTTCATCAAATCCAACTTCATGTCGTTGCTGGCTTTCCTGATTACGGTTCAATGCTTCACCAGTCCATAAGTGATAGGAGCAGAATTAGCCCAGTCGGCCCACCAAGTCTACTCCGCCATTCAATCATGGCTGATCTATCTTCCCCTGTCAAACCCATTCCCCTGCCTTCTCCCCATAAGCGCCTGACACCCGTACTAATTAAGAATCTATCTCAGCCTTAAAAATATCCACTGACGGCCTCCACAGCCTTCTGCGGCAATGAATTCCACAAATTCACCGACCTCTTGACTGAAGAAATTCTTCCTCATCTCCTTACTAAAGGAACGTCCTTTTATTCCAAGGCTGTGACCTCTAGTCCTGGACTCTCCCACTTGTGGAAACATCCTCTCCACATCCACTCTACCCAGGTGTTTCACTATTCTGTATGTTTTAATGAGGTCCCCCTTCATCCTTCTAAACTCCAGCGAGTACAGGGCCGGTGCCGATAAACAATAGACAATAGGTGCAGGAGGAGGCCATTCGGCCCTTCGAGCCAGCACCACCATTCAATGTGATCATGGCTGATCATTCTCAATCAGTACCCCGTTCCTGCCTTCTCCCCGTATCCCCTGACTCCGCTATCCTTAAGAGCTCTATCCAGCTCTCTCTTGAATGCATTCAGAGAATTGGCCTCCACTGCCTTCTGAGGCAGAGAATTCCACAGATTTACAACTCTCTGACTGAAAAAGTTTTTCCTCACCTCCGTTCAAAATGCCTACCGCTTATTCTTAAACTGTGGCCCCTGGTTCTGGACTCCCCCAACATTGGGAACATGTTTCCTGCCTCTAACATGTCCAAACTCTTAATAATCTGATATGTTTCGATAAGATCCCCTCTCATCTTTCTAAACTCCAGTGTATACAAGCCTAGTCACTCCAGTCTTTCAACATATGACAGTCCCACCATTCCGGGAATTAACTTAGTAAACCTACACTGCACGCCCTCAATAGCAAGAATATCCTTCCTCAAATTTGGAGACCAAAACTGCACACAGTACTCCAGGTGCAGTCTCACTAGGGCCCTGTACAACTGCAGAAGGACCTCTTTGCTCCTATACTCAACTCCTCTTGTTATGAAGGGCAACATTCCATTGGCTTTCTTCACTGCCTGCTGTACCTGCATGCTTCCTTTCAGTGACTGATGCACTAGGACACCCAGATCTCGTTGTACGTCCCCTTTTCCTAACGCTCATCATATGTTAACCCACTAATTCCTGGGATCATTCTCGTAAACCTCCTCTGGACCCTCTCCAGAGCTGGCTCTTCCTCAGATATAGGGCCAAAATTGCTCACAACACTCCAAATGCGGTCTGACCACTGCCTCAGCATCACATCACTGTTTTTGTATTCTGGTCCTCTCGAAATAAATTCTTTATTGTCGCATGTGCAAACGCACAATGAAATTCTTTACAGCCTGTTGCCGTACCTAAGCACAATCCCCGGTTAGCAGAGTGTGCAGAAATAGTCCACTGAGCCCGCATGCAAGAGGCGTTGGGTTTTGGCGCCATTTTCAAACCCATGATTTTCAAGGGCTCTTTCACTGCAGGCCTGATGCCAGAGAACTGGGAGATTGCAGATGGAGTCATAGAGCCGGACAGCATAGAAAGAGGCCCTTTGGCCCAACTAAGCCCTACCCCATCAACACCAGTCCCACCTGCCCATGTCTGGGCCACGTCTCTCGAAATCTTTCTTATCCATGTACCGTCCAAATGCATTTAAAATGTTGTATGGTACCCATCCCAACTACCTCTGGCAGCCCGTTCCTTATACCCAACAACCTCTGTGTGAAAAGTTGTCCCTCAGGTTTCTATTAAATCTTGTCCCTCAAGAGTCTCTAGGCAATGATGTACAGCCAGCACCTATAACCAGAGTGGACTCTCTTTGATGCTATGTACAGGTACACTCATTCTCAGCATCAGGTCCGCTGTGAAATAGTTGGACCTCAGGTTCCTATCAAATCTTTCATCCCTCACCTTAAACCGATGTCCTGTGCTTCTTGATTCCCCTATTCTGGGTAAGAGACTGTGCATTCACCCTGCCAATTCCTCTTCATGAATTCAGATGAGATACGACTGTTTGTAAAGGGTGAATCAGATAAGATGAGTAATTTTGGGCCAGTCAGTCTGAGATTGGGAGCTGGCAAATAGTTTGCAAGAAGTCCTGAGTCCTCGAGTCACACAGCGTGGAAACAGCCCCTTTGGCCCAACCTGCCCATGCTGACCAACATGTTCCATCCACACATATCCCTCTCCCCTGACTCTCAGTCTGAAGAAGGGTCTCGACCCAAAACATCACCCATTCCTTCTCTCCAGAGAAACTGCCTGTCCCGCTGAGTTACTCCTGCATTTTGTGTCTATCTCCCATCTGCACTAGTCTCACCTGCCTGCATTTGGCCCATTTCCTTTGAAACCTTTCCTATCCTTTGTTTCTTGAACGTTGCGATAGTGCCAGCCTCAACTACCTCCTCCAGCAGCTCATTCCATATACCCACCGCTCTTTGTGTAAAAAAAATAGCCCCTTAGGTTCCTGGTAAATCTTTCCCCCTTCACGTTAAACCCATGTCATGAGCTCTCAATTCCTCTGTGCAGGGTAGAAGACTCTGTGCATTCACCCTAGCTATTCCCTTCATGATTTTAGATGAGATACCGAAGTTCTGAGCTCTAGGGAGAGGTTGAGTAGGCTGGGGCTCTACTCCTTGGAGCGCAGGAGGATGAAGGATGATCTTATAGTGTATAAAATCATGTGAGGAATAGATCGGGGAGATGCACAGAGTCTCTTACCCAGAGTAGGTGAATCAAGGACCAGAGGACAAAAGTTTAAGGTGAAGGGGAAAAGATTTAATAGGAATCTGAAGGGGTAACTTGTTCACACAAAGGGTGGTGGGTGTACGGAACAAGCTGCCAGAGGAGGCAGGGACTATCCCAACAATTAAGAAACAGTTAGGCAGATACATGGACAGGTTTGGAGGGATATGGACCAAACGCAGGCAGGTAGGATTAGTGTAGTGTGGCCGGTGTGGGGAAGTTGGGCCGACAGACCTGTTTCCACTCTGTATCATTCTATGACTCTATGACTCGACTGTTCATGAAGGGTGAAGCAGATGAGAGGAGTAATTTGGGGTCAGTCAGTCTGAGACTGGGAGCTGGAAATCCTGAGGAGAAATGTAAATCAATGTTTGGCGAGCTACAGATTAATCGGGCATGGTGTTGGTTTATTCATTAAGAGAAGGTCAAGCCTGATTAACTTCATGGAATCTTTTGAGAGGGTAACGGGTGTGTCGAAGGGATTGGAGCAGTAGTTTAGTTTAGTTTAGGCACACAGAGTGGAAACAGACCCATCGGTCCACCGAGTCCGTGCCGACCATCGACCACTTGTACACAAGCTCTATCTCACATGCTAGGGACAATTTATAGAAGTCAATTAACCTACAATCCTTCACGTCTTCACTTCAAAAAGCCAGAACAAATCAGGGCCGACCACAGATGACCTCAGGAAGGGTGGGGTCCATAATGGCCCATTGTTGGCGCAGCGGAAGAGTTGCTGCCTTACAGCGAATGCAGCGCCGGAGACTCAGGTTCGATCCTGACTACGGGCGCCGTCTGTACGGAGTTTGTACGTTCTCCCCGTGACCTGTGTGGGTTTTCTCCGAGATCTTCGGTTTCCTCCCACACTCCAAAGACGTGCAGGTATGTAGGTTAATTGACTGGGTAAATGTAAAAATTGTCCCTAGTCTGTGTAGGATAGTGTTAATGTGTGGGGATCGCTGGGCGGCGCGGACTCGGTGGGCCGAAGGGCCTGTTTCCGCGCTGTATCTCTAAATCTAAAAATAAATCTAAATCTAAAATCTAAATAACGACTGGGGTACAAAGATGCGAACAGTGGAACTAGCAGGATGCCGAGGGTGGGGGGTGGGGGAGGGAGGGGGGGGGAGGGAATGCAATGGAGGAGTTACTTGAAATTTATAAAACCAACGTTCATTCCGTTGGGTTCTAAGATGCCCAAGCTTACTGTTATTATTACTAAGCTTAAAATTGGTTCGGCCACAGCTAAAGTACATTAACATAACAGGACGAAAGTGATTGCCCCGCTGATGCGGAGGATATTTATGGGAATGTTACAGGGGTTAGGGAATACGAGGACAATGATAAGTGTCTAAGCTGAGAGAGTATCCATGAGGAGGGAGGAGATGGAGGGAAAATTTAATTGAGTTGTATAAAAATATGAGGGGCTTGATCAAGGTGAACGCGAGGAACTATTTCCATTCCAGACAGCAGAACTAATGATCAGAGATTTAATTGATGGTTGGATCGGAGGGGTGTTGAGAGGAGGAGTGGTTGGCATTGGAACTCCTGGCTGAACAGGTCATGGATGTTTGAAGAGGTGTGACCTTTTTTAGTTTTAGAGATACAGCGTGGAAATAGGCCCTTTGGTCTACCGAGTCAGCGCCGACCAGCGATCACCCCGTACACTAGTTCCATCCTACACACGAAGGACAATTTACAGAAGCCAATTAACCTACAAACCTTTGAAAATAATTCAAAATTTTGGGTAAAAGTGCTCGAAATTCAATGAATTCTTTTTTTCCTGAATTATCATCTTTAACAGAGATATTAAAATACCACAACATCTGTTAGCTTATAGATACTTAAGATGTGCTTATTGATGGATCTTGTAATCAGTGATAAGATGATTTCTGAACAAGACTGGAGTTGTGTTTACTTGAGCGGGACTGATCTCGTGTCTCAAAGCCTTCTCAATGTTTAGGTAGCGTCTGCCACCTACTGGCATTAGGTTGTATTGAACTACAATCTTCTCACCAATTTGTATCTCACGGAGATATTTAATAATGCACAATGGGGCAGCTGGTAGAACTGCTGCTTCACGATGCGGGAGACCCGGGTTCCATCCTGACCTCGGGTGCTGTCTATGTGGAGTTGAGTCTCTTTTCAGAGAGTCATTGTAAGCTCCTACTGCATGGCCTTTACTCCCACATCCCTAAGGCGTGCGGGTTTGTGGATTAATCGGCCCTCTGTAAAATTTCCCCTTGTGTGTAAGAAGTGGATGAGAAAGTGGGATCACATAGAACATGTGTGAACAGGTGACTAATGGTCGGCATGGACTTGATGGGCCGAAGGGCCTGTTTCCATGCTGTATCTTTCAATCCATCATTTATACTCTTATTTCACAAAGTGCTGGAGTAACTCAGCGGGTCAGGCAGCATTCCAGGAGAGAAGGAATGGGTGACGTTTCGGGTCGAGACCTTTCTTCAGACTGGTGTCAGGGGGGCGGGACAAAGGAAGGATATAGGTGGAGACAGGAAGATAGAGGGAGATCTGGGAAGGGGGAGGGGGAGAGAAGGACAGAGGAACTATCTAAAGTTAGAGAAGTCAATGTTCATACCCTTCTTCTCAGCAGGTCAGGCAGCATCTCAGGAGAGAAGGAATGGGTGACGTTTCGGGTCGAGACCCTTCTTCAGACTGAAGAAGGGTCTCGACCCGAAACGTCACCCATTCCTTCTCTCCTGAGATGCTGCCTGACCTGCTGAGTTGCTCCAGCATTTTGTGAAATAAATACCTTCGATTTGTACCAGCATCTGCAGTTATTTTCTTACACTATTTATACTCTTATGATCGATGATCGGCGTGGATTCAGTGGGCCAAAGGGCCTGTTTAAAATGCTGTATCTCTAAACTAAACTGAACACAGGAACAGACACGTCGGCCCACAATGTCCATGACAAACCATGATGAGAAAGTGGGATAACATAGAACTAGTGGGCGGCACGGTAGCGCAGCAGTATAGTTGCTGCTTTACAGCGAATGCAGCGCCGGAGACTCAGATTCGATCCTGACTACGGGTGCTGTACTGTAAGGAGTTTGTACGTTCTCCCCGTGACCTGCGTGGGTTTTCTCCGAGATCTTCGGTTTCCTCCCACACTCCAAAGACGTACAGGTATGTAGGTTAATTGACTGGGTAAATGTAAAAATTGTCCCTGGTGTGTGTGGGATAGTGTTAGTGTGCGGGGATCGCTGGGCGGCGCGGACTTGGTGGGCCGAAGGGCCTGTTTCCGCGCTGTATCTGAAATATGAAAAATATGAAAAATAGTGTGAACAGGTGTTCAATAGACAATAGGTGCAGGAGTAGGCCATTCGGCCCTTCGAGCCAGCACCACCATTCAATGTGATCATGGTCGCCAATGGTGGGCCGAGGAGCCCGCTCCCTTGCCTGTCTCTCTCAACTAAACTAAATAACATTGAGCAAAATTGTTTAAGCTGTCGCTTTCTGCTTTGTCATGTTATCAGGCAACTGAACCATCCCACCACCAAGTAGAGAGCATTCCTGAGCTCTTCTCTCCCCCATTGAAAACCCTCGGGCTATCTTGGATCAGACTTTACTGGACTTTATCTTGCACTAAATGTTATTCACATTTTTCCCTTTATCCTGCATCTATACACAGTGGATGGCTCGATTGTAATAGTGCATTGTATTTCTGCTGACTGGTTAGCACGCAACAAAAGCGTTTCACTGTACCTCGGGACACGTGACAATAAGCTACACTCAACTCTCATTATGTTCAGAAGCCTTTGTTGTGATCAGTGTAATTTATACTCACACCGTAGCAAGTTAAAATACAACTCGCTCTTTAGCCATGCTTAAATAAATGAAATCTCCCTTGGTTGAAGCTCTGAAGAACAATGGAGGAAATGAGTACTTGATAATTCATCTTGACACATGTGATGCACTGGAGCAGTGGTTCCCAAAGTGGGCAGCACTGCCCCCAGGAGGCCTGAGGGATTACCTGGGGGGCACTAGGAGCAAAGGGGTGGCAATACAGGACAGGGCATTGGGCAAGACAGGTGTCAGTGTGCACTTGAGGTGTTCTACCTTGCGCTCCGCTGTCCTTCTCTCTAAAACTGTGCACCTTTTCGCTAGATAGTATTTCTTCTTGGACGTTTTCAAAGTCATTACTTGCATATTGGACTTTACGTGCGGAAACAGCCCCTTCGGCACACCGAGTCTGCACTGACCAGTTAGCACGACCCTACACTCGAGGGACAAATTACAGAGGCCAAATAACCCGCACGTCTTTGGAGCGTGGGAGGAAATCGGAGCGGCCGGAGAAAGCGCACGCGGTCACGGGGAGAACGTGCAAACTCCGTACAGACAGCACCCGAAGACAGGATGGAACCCGGGTCTCTGGCGCTGGGAGGCAGCAGCTCTACCACTGGGACACTGTGCTGCTGTATATTATGATTCATGCATCATTATTGAGGTTGTAGCAGTCTAACCGGTGTTGCTAGCGCACTGAGCCAGAGTCGCTGACCTTCGTGAGTCGTGCAAACCACTCTCCTGAATATTCCCTTTTTTGGGGTAGGGTAGGAGGACAATGGGGATGGGTTTATGGAGCCGCGGGGGTGGAATTTGAAGCTATCAACCACCTCTACTTCAGTGCCGTCAATGTACACTGCAGCGTCACTTCCTGAAGTCGATCACAACCTCCTCTGTCTCGCTGACAATGAGGGAGAGCTTGTGCCAATGTGCCGCCCAATTTTCTGCAGGGAGTGTAAACTCATAATTGCCTGTACGTGACTTCATAAAGCCTAGCGCACACTAGGACTGGAGAACAAGAACGGGCCATTCAGAAGTCCAAGCCTTTGCCACCCTGGTTAATTCATGGCCCATGAATAATTCATTAATCCATGATTGATTGAGCATCTGAAGAAGGGTCTTGACCCAAAACATCACCTCTTCCTTTTCTCCAGAGATGCTGTCTGACCCGCTGAGTTACTCCATCTTTTAGTGTCTGTCTCCGGTTGATTGAGACTTCCACTGTGATACCCCGGTCGATTGATGCCCTAACTCCACAATCTGACTTTGCTCCACTAATACCTTTGATGGATTTTTGCAAACCAATCTCAGCTTTAAAATGAACAACTTATCTCGCATTGATTGCTGCTACAATTCATAGAACTTAGCTTCACAGCTCTGTGGCTCTCTGCATATTTCCAAACTTAAATCATGAAGGGTCTGCCTCTCATCTTCATTCTTCATTCTGCTCCCACTTGTTCTCAACTCCTCAATCAATTAAAGTAGATTCTATCGATCCTATCAGTTCCCCTTTCTAGCTTGACAACTTTGATTTACTCTTTAACCTTCTAAATTCCAGTGAGTACAATGTTAGTTCGTATAGTTTTTTTTCTTGTTAACTTCATCCTTGGTGTGTCAGTACCTCTATTGCTTTCAAAGCCAATACATCACTGGCTCGTCTGTTTTGCCCAGTTCTGCTTAAGATGGAGGATCTGTCTGCAGAAGGGTCTCGACCCAAAAAGTCCACTGATGCTGATTGACCTGCTGAGTTTAGTTTAGCTTAGCTTAGTTTAGAGAGACTATATGGAAACAGGCCCTTCGGCCCACTGAGTCCATGCTGACCATTGATCACCTGTTCACAATAGTTCTATGTTATCCCTCTTTCTCATCCGCTCCCTACAAACTAGGGGCAATTTACAGAGGCCAAACCCGCAAGTCTTTGGGATGTGGTTGGAATCCGTAGCACCTGGCGAAAGCCCAACAGTCACAGGGAGAACGTGCAAACTCCACACAGACAGCACTCAAGGTCAGGATTAAACCAGAGTCTCGGGCGCTGAGAAGCAACATCTCGACAAGCTGCACTGCTCTAAATTGTGTTCAGTTTGGTCACCCAGCTGCTGGAAAGATGCCACTAAGTTGAAATGAATGCAGAGAAGATTTCCAAGGATGTTGCCAGGAGTCGAGGGCCTGAGCTATAGGGAGAGGCTGAGCAGGTTAGGACTTTATTCCTCGGAGCGCAGGAGGCTGAGGGGTGATCTTGTAGTGGTGTAGAATATCACGAGGGGAATAGAAAGGGTGAATGCACAGAGTCTACAGCAGCCCCCAGGCTACAGTGTTGGGGCCTGCAGTGTCCGGGCCTACAGCGCCCCCCTGGGCCTAATACGGGACAAGGGCGGTCCCGTACAGGACAAACCAATTTAGATCAAAATACGGGATGACCCTGCCAATATGGGGCAGTTGGCAACCCCAGCCTCCCTCTTAGTTGAGTTCCCCGATCGCAGGTTCTAGAAACACTGAGCCACTGGTGAAGAATGGACTGCTGGAAAGAAGCCCTAGACAGCCAACGCCTCTACTGAGGCCAAGACTGAGTGGCTGGAGCAAACCTGAGACACCAGAGCCTCTTCCTGCCCACAGGCAACGATGGAATCCTCTCACACACACTCCTCCCACACACACACTCCTCCCACACACACACACCTCCCACACAAACACACACACACCTCCCACACACACGCTCCTCCCACACACACACACTCACACACACTCCTCCCACACACACACTCACACACACACACACACTCACACACACTCCTCCCACACACACACACCTCCCACACACACACCTCCCACACACACACACACACACACTCACACACACACACTTCTCACACACACACTCCCCCCACACACACACCTCCCACACACTCCCCCCACACACACCCCCCACACACACACACCTCCCACACACACACACACCTCCCACACACACGCTCCTCCCACACACACACACACTCACACACACACCTCCCACACACACTCACACACACACCTCCCACACACACGCTCCTCCCACACACACACACACACACACTCACACACACACCTCCCACACACACTCACACACACACCTCCCACACACACACACTCACACACACACACTTCCCACACACACACCTCCCACACACACACCCCTCCCACACAAACACCTCCCACACACACACACCTCCCACTCCCACTCCTCCCACTCCCACTCCTCCCACTCACACAACTCCCACTCACACTCCCCCCACACACACACTCCTCCCACACACACAGGCAAGGACTGAGCCGCCAGGATAATCTACAGACTGCCAGTGCCGCCTCTTCACGTCCCAAGCTGAGCTGCCACGATAAGCCTGGCACTGCCAGTGCCTCCTCTCAGGACAAGGCTGAACTGCAAGCCTGAGATCGCCACGTCTGATGCCACGTCTGACACCACACAGCCTATTACCTGCTTCTCCTCTCTTCCAGCTTGCTTTCCCCGTCCTACAAAAGTCTGAAGATGGGTCTCGTCCCATAATGTCACCTCTCCATGTTCTCCAGAGATGCTGCCTGACTGGCTGAGTTACTCCAGCACTCTGTGTGTGTGTGTGTTTTTTTTTTGCCAGAGGAGGTAGTTGAGGCAGGTACTATAACAACATTTAAAATAAATGTGGACAGGTAGATGGTTGGAAAGGTGCAGAGGACATGGGCCAAACGCGGGCAAATACGACAAGCTTAGATGGGGCATCATGGATGAATTGGGCAGAACGGCCTGTTTCCGTGCTATATGAATCTACAACTCACCTTGAAGATCTAACTGGATGGGCTATTTAATCCCTGTATTAAAAGCCATTTCCCACAGCTTTAGATTTAATTATGCTTTATATATTGCAACCACCCACATTCCCACTCATCATGAGGCCATCTGGACATACGGCTTCCTGTCCTCTGATTGATGTAGCTTAATGATTTGGTAAACAGTTACGCCCTAACTCCATTTGAGCGTTTGACAGCAGTGGGCCACGACTCACTGGAGTTTAGCAGGATGAGTGGGGACCTGAATGAAACTTACCAAATAGTGAAAGGCCTGGACCGAGTGGATGTGGAGAGGATGTTTCCACCCGTGGGAGAGGTTAGGACCAGAGGGCACAGTCTCTGATTAAAAGGACGTACCTTTAGAAAGGAGATGTGGAGGAATTTCTTTAGCCAGAGTGTGATGAATCTGTGGAATTCATTGCCACAGACGGCAACGGAGACCAAGTCATTGGGTATTCTTCTTTTGTGTCCATCATCCATGTTTCAAATGTTACATCACTGTCATCGTCCGTCCTGAAAAGGCCACAAGCTTCCGGCGACAATCAGTGGGGAGCCATCGCTTGTACAGTAGGTGATGGTGGTAGCAGAATTAGCCCAGGGCACGTCCAGTTTCCAGCCCCGCGACATGGACGCTTCTGCTATGGGGCCGGTCATTGGGTGTTTTTAAAGTGGAGGTTGACAGATTCCTGTGTAGGAAGGGTGCCAACGGTTATGGGGAGAAGGCAGGAGAATGGGGTTGAGAAGGAAATATGGATTTGTTATGATTGAATGACAGAACAGACTCGATGGGCTGAATGGCCTGATTCCGATCCTATAACTTATGAACTCCGCTGTTTGCAACACAACACAAGTAAATCTCTGCAACTTGATTGTCAGTCCATTATCCCTGACCTCTGCTCCTTCTGGCTCAGCTAATTTACTAAACAGGTCAATAATTTGCTTTCAATTCGATGAGATTGAATTTACTTCACCAAAAGCCGTCTAGAAGTCGACATAAACACAGTAGATACGCATTCCTCAATCATCCTTTTTAATCAACACTTCAAATAACGGTAATGAATTCCATTGAGGATGACCGCCAGTGTGCGGCCACTGATACAGTGTTTAATTATGGACTTGAGATGAGTAATTTTGAGGCACCATCTGTTAAAGCAGTATCTTTGAAATTCCCAGTTCACCTCCATTCAACATAAATTGTAGGTAATTTAAAATTAGGAGTATAATCCCCAAATCATTAAGGTTGCCATTCAAACAGGTTCAGTGCTCCAATCTACTTTCTTTAATCCACCCATGGATGTTAAGTGGTTTTGCATGCAGGTAGAGCAGGTTTGTGTGACTCTGCACAGTGTTCAGTACAGACACTGTGGGCTGAAGGGCCTGTTCCTGTGCTGTCCATTTCTATGTTCCATTAGATTTAGATTTTTTTTTAGATTTAGAGATACAGCGCGGAAACAGGCCCTTCGGCCCACCGGGTCCGCGCCGCCCAGCGATCCCCGCACACTAACACTATCCTACACACACTAGCGGCAATTCTTTACATTTGCCCAGCCAATTAACCTACATACCTGTACGTCTTTGGAGTGACACAGGTGACATTGAATATTTTGCAGTATGTCAACACTGGGAGATTTGATTGAAACTCCAACTAATGGCTTCTCAATTTAAAACAAAATTATTGAACTAAAATCTCAATTTAAAACAATTTGATCCTGTATCTTGACGATTGTCCATTGAGATCCCTGTTCTATTATCCACTATTTCCACCTTTGGCTCTCCAATCCTGAAAAGGCAGTGCATCTGCTTACCCCCGAAAATGTGGCACCTAGGCCGGGTGAGGTGGCCGATCTCGACCTCATCGGGACTTCCGCGCCAACTGGAGGGTCGAATTTGCCCCTTGTGGCCGGGGCTCTGTAACTCCGGCCCAGTCGGATCTGGCAGATCAGTTCCCATAGCCGACTTCCGAGGCTGACGATCCAGGCCGGTACCTCGGCCTCTCGGCTGCCTAGGCGGAACGTTCCTGTACCCTTGGACTCCTCTCAGAGGCCGTGACCTCTTTTGGACTGGCAAAACGGATAGTCCTGAAAGGCTTTGGAACTAAGGGTACCAGAAAATCAGTAGTGGACCTGTATATGAAGAGTTGAATAAACCACTAGGACAAGAAGAGCCAAGATTCCTAATTAGGCACAAAAAGCCGTGGTAACTCAACAGGTCACACAGCATTTCTGGTGAAAAGCATCTCTTTTTTTCCAGAGATGATGTCTGACCCACTGAGTTACCCCAGCTTTTTGTGTCGATCTTCGGTTTAAACCAGCACTTGCAGTTCCGGCCTGCACAAGATTCCTGACATCCCTTTTTGATTGAAAGACACAGCATGGAAACAGGCCCTTTGGCCCACTGAGTCCACACCCATCATTGATCACCTGTTCACGCTAGTTCTATGTTATCCCACTTTCACATCCTACACAGTAGGGACAATTTACAGAAGCCAATCATCCTACGGACCCGCACGTCTTTAGAGTGTGGGAGGAAACCGGAGCACCTGGAGGAAACCCACGCGGTTACAAACTCCACACACACACACACAGCGCCCGAGGTCAGGGTCAAACCCAAGCCTCTGGCGTGTTGTGCGAAGCAGCAGTACTATCAGCTGCACCACTGTGCGACACTTAAAATACATTCCTCAAAATATTCTAAAGTGACATCGTACAGTTTTTTTTCCCCTGATAAATATTTCAGAAGTGGACAGGCAACTTTATGTCAAGTCAAGTTTATTTGTCACATACATATACAAGATGTGCAATGAAATGAAAGTGGCAACTCCTGCGGATTGTGCTAAACTACAAAACACAATAGAAAAAATAAATTTAACACAAAAAATAAATTAATACAGTAAATTAAATTAGTCCCTGGTGATATGAGAGTTAACAGTCCTGATGGCCTGTGGGAAGAAACTCCGTCTCATCCTCTCTGTTTTCACAGCGTGACAGCGGAGGCGTTTGCCTGACCGTAGCAGCTGGAACAGTCCATTGCTGGGGTGGTAGGGGTCCCCCATAATGTTGCTGGCTCTGGATCTGCACCTCCAGATGTATAGGTCCTGCAGGGGGGGCGAGTGTAGTTCCCATGGTGCGTTCAGACGAACGCACTACTCTCCGCAGAGCCTTCCTGTCCTGGGCAGAGCTGTTCCCAAACCAGACTGTGATGTTGCCGGACAAGATGCTTTCTGCAGCCCCAGAGTAGAAGCACTGAAGGATCCTCAGAGAGACTCTGAATTTCCTCAACTGCCTGAGGTGGTAAAGGCGCTGCCTTGCCCTACTCACCTGTATGGCAATGTGTGTTGTCCATGTCAGATGCTCTGTGATGTGGACTCCCAGGTATTTAAAGCTGCTCACCCTATCCACAGTAATCCCGTTTATCTCCAGTGGCGTGTACGTGTTGGAACGGTTCTGTTTACAGTTAACATTGAGTTACAGAAATGTTTGTTCCACAGTTGAGATGTATGTAAAACGCATTCTCCACATTATGGCTTTCCCTCCAGGCCCAATGCACAATTTCTGGAAGCAATCTGTTGGTTTCCAATGGTCCACTACATGGTTGGCTGTATTGACAAGTATGTAAGACCAAGAGGCATGGATATCTGGCAAAAATAAAAGCTTGCGTATCCTGTGAGCAGCAGTAGTTTTTATGTTGGCATGAGTATTGTTCCTTGTGTTTTTACCTTGGTTCAAAGTCATTGATTGGCCTGCTGCATGAGTTGCATGAATACCTGTCGTGTTTTTGTTCGGTGTTTTTGTGGATCGTCACTCGTATATTAATCACGTCCACTCCGCTAAAAAAAAACGGATTGGTCCAAAGTAGTGCCAGAGGGAGTTGCTGAGGCAAACGTCAACTCACTACCTCTCGTCCGTGGCCAGAGTTGAGCGTTGGAGACTTCAGAGAGGAAATCCAAACTAAAGACACGATTTCAGGATTTGATGAACACCTTGTTCACCTCCTCTGACGTCATCTGCTGCATCCGGGTGTTCCCCACACGGCCTCAGCGAGACCAACATCAAGTGCTCACTGTCACGCTGAGCACCTGCGCTCGGTCCGCCAAGGCCTGCTGGATCTTCCGGTTACCAACCAGTTTAACTCATCTTCCCATTCCCACACTCAGCTTTCTGTCCTGGGCCCCTTCCATTGCCATAGTGAGGCCACACGCAAACTGGAGGAACGACACCTCATATTTCAAACCACCGAAATGAACATTGATTTCTCCAATTTTAGGTAACTTCTCACTAACCCCACCCCACCTTACAATAGACAATAGACAATAGACAATAGGTGCAGGAGTAGACCATTCGGCCCTTCGAGCCAGCACCGCCATTCAATGTGATCATGGCTGATCATTCTCAATCAGTACCCCGTTCCTACCTTCTCCCCTGACTCCACTATCCTTAAGAGCTCTATCCAGCTCTCTCTTGAATGCATTCAGAGAATTGGCCTCCACTGTCTTCTGAGGCAGAGAATTCCACAGATTCACAACTCTCTGACTGAAAAAGGTTTTTCCTCATCTCCGTTCTAAATGGCCTACCCCTTATTCTTAAACTGTGGCCCCTTGTTCTGGACTCCCCCAACATGTCAATTTTCCCAGTTACATCCTCAAAGAATTCCAGCAGATTAGTCAAGCATGATTTCCCCTTTGTAAATCCATGCTGACTCGGAACAATCCAGTTACTGCTATCCAAATGCTCCGCAATTTTGTCTTTTATAATTGACTCCAGCATCTTCCCCACCACTGATGTCAGACTAACTGGTCTATAATTTCCCGTTTTCTCTCTCCCTCCTTTCTTAAAAAGTGGGACAACATTAGCTACCCTCCAATCCACAGGAACTGATCCTGAATCTATAGAACATTGGAAAATGATCACCAATGCGTCCACAATTTCTAGCCTTCTAAACTCCTCACCCCTCTCTTGTCCACCTTCCCTTCCTTCCCTAGAGCCTGACCTGGACTCCCACCTATCTCTCCCGCCATGAACCTCACCCCACCCCCACGCCTGTTGCCTTCCTCCCTGTGGTTTCACAGTCCACAACTCGTTCAACCTGTCTCACACCTTCTTTCCTCTGGCCTTTGTTCCAACCAGCTTTCAACCCCCTCCCCCCCTCTCATCGCCCATGTCGACCTATTACCTGCCACGCATTCACCTCGCTCTCCCCTTTCCCAGCTATCTTCTCCCCACTACAATCAGTCTGAAGAAGAGTCCCAGCTCAAAACATCACCTATCCATGTTCTCCAGAGATGCGGACTGACCCACTGAGTTACTCCAGCACTCTGTGAAACGTCACCTATCCATGTTCTCCAGAGATGCTGCCTGGCCCACTGAGTTATTCCGACACTGAGAAACGTCTCCTATCCATGTTCTCCAGAGATGCGGCCTGACCCGCTGAGTTACTCCAGCACTCTGTGAAACGTCACCTATCCATGTTCTCCAGAGATGCTGCCTGACCCGCTGAGTTACTCCAGCACTCTGTGAAACGTCACCTATCCATGTTCTCCAGAGATGCAGCCTGACCTGCTGAGTTACTCCAGCACTTTGTGTCTTTGTGTTAATTTTATCATCAACTTTGAATATTGTTTAAATGCAGCCTACAATAATGAGATGCAAGTCTCTTTCTTTGAATTATTAGCGTTCCATAAGATGAGATGCATTATTGACATAAATGTTGACCACAATCCATCTGTGAATGGCCAATCTGGAACAAGTTAGATGTATGACTGGAGCAGAAAATGAGAACATTTGCCTTTAGAGCAATAGGTAGTTCTGGTCTTTAAGTAGTGAGGAAAGCTCTACTCTTGATTTGTTCACGCCATTCCTACTATGTGCTATTTATTGCTGAAATTAGATCATGAGACATATTAGCAGAATTAGGCCATTTGGCCTAATCTATCTTTCCCTCTCAACCCCATTCTCCTGCCTTCTCCCTATAACCCCTGACACCCTTACTAATCAAGAATCTGTCAATAGTCAATAGTCATTTATTTGTCACATACACATAAATGTGTAGTGAAATGAAACATTACCCGCAGTTGAAACATTAAGACCAATAAGAATAATCAATAAAAATGCAATAACACACACAATCATACACTAACACCAAACAAAAGAAACATCCATCACAGTGAGTCTCCTCCAGTCCCTCCTCACTGTGATGGAAGGCCAGAATGTCTTTTCTCTTCCCTGCCGTCTTCTCCCGAGGTCAGGCTGTTGAACTTGCCACGTCGGGGCGGTCGGGGCTCCCGACATTGGAGCGCCGCGCCGGACGGTGAAAGGTCCGCGGCCTATTCCAGGCCGCGCCGGACGGTGATAGGTCCGCGGCGGGCCGACCCAAGCCCCGCGATTCGGGGCGGGCGAACACGCTGCCTCTGCCGCTGCACCCGATGTCGGCCCCCACCCAGGGGCCTGCGGGCTTTCGACGTCCACGCGGCCCGCGCCGGAGCCTCCGGAGACGAGTCGCAGCCACTCCCGCAGCATCCGCAGGCAGCCAGCGCCGCAGGTGGTGAGTCCGGGCCGTGGGCTCTGCGAACCAGAGCCCCAGGTGGTCCCAGGTGCATGGCCGGTGGTAGGCCGCAGCGGGAACGGAGACACGACACAGAAACAAAGTTTGTGTCTCCGTTCGGGAGAGAGAATTTTTTACAGTTCCCGTTCCCTCCCACCCCCCCCCCCCCCCCCCCACATAACATACAAACCCTACACCATATTTAAACTACAACTCATACAAAAACAACAAAAAACACAAAAGACAGACGGACTGCAGGCAAGCCGCAGCTGCGACGGCAGCGCTGGCTCCTCTTCGATGTACAAGGTCGATCATCGTCTTAAAAATATCCAATGACTTGGCCTCCACACCCTTCAGTGGCAATGAATTCCACAGATTCACCACCCTCTGACTAAAGAAATTCATCCCCATTTTGTTTCCATTCGGCCCATCGAGTCTGCTCTTTGATTCAATCATGGCTGATCTCAACCCGATTTAGTTTAGTTTAGAGATATTTTCCTGCTTTTGCCCCGTAACCTTTGACGTCCTTACCAATCAATAACCTATCAGTCTCCTCTTTAAAAATACCCAATGACTTGGCCTCCGCCACCGTCTGTGGCAATGGATTCCACAGATTCACCACCCGGATGGGACAAGTGTTCCGAGCATCCACACCATGGAAATCCTTAACAAAATCACCAAAACTGAGAAACATTCAGGTGCTCTTTGTCTTCAGAGATTTAGCTGGGACACAGACGTAAAAGGATTTTAATCTAGGTAGCAAGTTTCCTTGAACCGGTTGCAATTTCCATTCTGGGAGTCCAAGGGAGAACAAGAATCCAGAATGGTTTCCCTCTTCAATGGCCGTTAATTTATATTGAGACATTACTGTGAGTCGTACTCTTGCTTTATACAATAGACAATAGACAATAGGTGCAGGAGGAGGCCATACGGCCCTTCGAGCCAGCACCGCCATTCAATGTGATCATGGCTGATCATTCTCAATCAGTACCCCGTTCCTGCCTTCTCCCCATAACCCCTGACTCTGCTATCCTTAAGAGCTCTATCCAGCTCTCTCTTGAATGCATTCAGAGAATTGGCCTCCACTGTCTTCTGAGGCAGAGAGTTCCACAGATTCACAACTCTCTGACTGAAAAAGTTTTTCCTCATCTCAGTTCTAAATGGCCTATCCCTTATTCTTAAATTGTGGCCCCTTGTTCTGGACTCCCCCAACATTGGGAACATGTTTCCTGCCTCTAACGTGTCCAACCCCTTAATAGTCTTATACGTTTCGATAAGATCTCCTCTCATCCTTCTAAATTCCAGTGCATGCAAGCCTAGTCGCTCCAGTCTTTCAACATAGTCCCGCCATTCTGGGAATTAACCTAGTAAACCTACGCTGCACGCCCTCAATAGCAAGAATATCCTTCCTCAAATTTGGAGACCAAAACTGCACACAGTACTCCAGGTGCGGTCTCACTAGGGCCCTGTACAACTGCTTTGACTGACAACCTTACAGTCTCGAGTGCCATTGGAAAGGATATTAATCACCTTTCTCAACACAAGAGATGGGTGAGGGTGGAAGGAGTTACTGGGGAAAAAATACTTGCAGCAATTGATCAGCTTCCTTCAAGGTTTATCAAATGTAATTATTCTACTAATTGCGAATTGCAGTTCACGATTTTGGAAAGCCCATTTATTTCCACTCAACCCCCTTTTTCAAAATTAGATGTGGAAACTGGCATTTTCTGTGAGATTATAAAGTTTCCACAATGTGCAGATTTGACTTTCACGATTGCTGAAATCAGTCCAGGAAACTCCGCTCAGTCCGTCTTAACCTACCTGACCTCCCGGTGGCTCAGCACTTCAACTCCCCCTCCCATTCCCAATCCGACCTTTCTGTCCTGGGCCTCCTGCATTGTCAGAGTGAGGCACAGCACAAATTGGAGGAACAGCACCTCATATTTTGCTTGGGTAGTTTACACCCCAGCGGTATGAACATTGACTTCTCTAACTTCAGTTAGTCCCTGCTTTCCCCCTCTGTTCCCTACCCCTTCCCAGTTCTCCCACTAGTCTTCCTGTCTCCTACTACATCCTATCTTTGTTCCGCCCCCTCCCCTGACATCAGTCTGAAAAAGAGTCTCGACCCGAAACGTCACCCATTCCTTCTCCCCAGGGATGCTGCCTGACCCGCTGAGTTACTCCAGCGTTTTGTGTCCACCCAGGAAACTACCTACTTTATTATTCAGTTTGGTAGATGTTAATTTTTATGTCGACACAGTGCAGTGCATTTAAAACCATATATGTTTCTTCAGTAATACAAACTGATTTTTTTTTCCATTCTAAACTTTTATTTTCAACTTTTGGTATTCAACAACTACAATATTTTATTTCTAATTATTTAGTTAGAGATCACTATAGTCTATGGTTCTGTTTCTGCACACCACTCTTTCTCAGGTTATTTAGTTTTTGGATTAGGGTGACAATAGGCAATAGGTGCAGGAGTAGGCCATTCAGCCCTTCGAGCCAGCACCACCATTCAATGTGATTATGGCTGATCATCCACAATCAGTACCCCATTCCTGCCTTCTCCCCATACCCCCTGACTCCGCTATCCTTAAGAGCTCTCTCTAGCTCTCTCTTGAATGTATTCAGAGAATTGGCCTCCACTGCCTTCTGAGGCAGTGAATTCCACAGATTTACCACTCTGACTGAAAAAGTTTTTCCTCATCTCCGTTCTAAATGGCCTACCCCTTATTCTTAAACTGTGGCCCCTGGTTCTGGACTCCCCCAACATTGGAAACATGTTTCCTGCTTCTAACGTGTCCAACCCCTTAATAATCTTATATGTTTCAATAAGATCCCCTCTCATCCTTCTAAATTCAAGTGTATACAAGCCTAGTCGCTCCAGTCTTTCAACATATGACAGTCCCGCCATTCCGGGAATTAACCGAGTAAACCTACGCTGCACGCCCTCAATAGCAAGAATATGTCATGAAAATAAACCTTTTGGCCTACCGAGTCTGTGCTGGCCTTCGATCACCCATTCACACTAGAGTCATGCAGCAGGGAAACAGGCCCTTTGGCACAACTTGCCCACGCCGACCAAGGTGCCCCACTGGTTAACATAGAACATAGGGAACATGGAACAGGTCCTTTGGCCCACATTGTCCGTGGCAAACACGATGCCAAATCTCCTCTGCCTGCATGTGATTCAAATCCCTCCATTCACCCGACTGAAGAAGGGTCCTGACCCAAAACGTACAGAATAGTGGAAGGCCAGGATAGAGTGACTATGGAGAGGCTGTTGCCATGAGTGGGAGAGTCCAGGACCAGAGGACACAGTCTCGGAATAAAAGGACGTATCTCTGGAATGCAGTTGAGGAGGAATTTCTTCAGTCAGAGGGTGGTGAATCTGTGGAATTCATTGCCACATTTGGCTAAGAGGCCAAGTGATTGGGCATTTTTAAAGTGCAGTTTCTTGATTAGTACGGGTGTCAGGGTTATGGGGAGAAGGCAGGAGAATGGGGGTTGAGAGGGAAAGATGGATCAACCATGATTGAATGGCAGAGTAGACTCCATGGGCCAAATGGCCTAATTCTTCTCCAATGACTTACGAGCCTATGAGTTTACAAAACATCACCTACCCATGTCCTCCAGAGATGCTGCCTGACCCACTGAGGTACTCCAGCACTTTGTGTTCTTTTTGTGTAAACCGACATCTACAGTTCCTTGTGTGTGAATGTTAACTCTCGCTTTTTACTGCCCTAAAGCCTAGACGATCTACTGCGGTGCGGAGTGACCTTCGCTGCTAACATGGTGGTTGTGGATAAGGAAAGCACAATGAGTGCTGAAGAGGATTATATGGCGGATGCCAAAACCATTGTCAATGTGCAAACACTTTTTAGGTAAGTGTTCCAATGCGATTTGATGAATCTTCAGTCTGACTTGATCAAGAAGACTTTAGTGATACAGTGTGGAAACAGGCCCTTCAGCCCACCGAGTCCACACTGACCGGTGATCAACCCATTCATTAATACTAACCTGCACACTAGGGACAATTTAAAATTTTTTATCAAAGCCAATTAACCTACAAACTCGAAGATAGACACAAAATGTTGCAGTAACTCAGGCAGCATCTCTGGAGAAAAGGAATAGGTGACGTTTCAGGTGCAGAATCTTCTTCAGACTGAGAGTTGTGGAGATGGAAATTAAGCTCCAGGCTCAGCTCCAGCCTACAAACTACTATTATTAATTTTTAAAAACTTATTAATTAAAACAATCGCCCACAAACCCGCACGTCTTTGGAGTGTGGGAGGAAACCAGACCTCCCAGGGAAAACCCATGCCGTCACAAGGAGAACATACAAACTCCGCCCAGACAGCACTGAAGGTCAGGATGGAACCCGGGTCTCTGGCACTGTAAGGCAGCAACTCTACCGCTGCGCCACCGTGCACTCCCGGTTATTACAAACCGAGCCAGTCTTTTGGTCAGGCAATCAAAGTTGGTGTCTTCAAAAGGACCCAGGGTGCAGGCAGTGACACACTTCTTACCCTGTTCCTGCTTACAAAGTTTACCTGTAACAAAAAGGAACTGCAAATGCTGGTTCATACCAAAGATAGACGAAAAATTCTGGAGTGTCAGCCTGAAGAAGGGTCCCGACCCGCTGAGTTACCCCCAGCACTTTGTGTCTACCAAGTTCTCTTTCTATTTTCCCAACCCAAAACATCATCGTTTATCAGCTTGCTGCTAATAATGAGATTATTCTTGTTAGTTACAATGGCAGAGAATTGTTATGTAGCTTAAAACTGACAAGTGACATAATAGAGAAACTAGGAACTGCAAATACTGGTTTACAATGCTTTTTTTTGTAGACTACAAGGTGCAGATATGCGCGTCATAGAACATAGAACCACACAGCATAGGAACAGGCCCTTCGGCCCGCATTGCCTATACTGACCATGATGCCAAGTTTAAATGATTTTGTCCGCCTGTACATGATCCATATCCCTCTAAACCCTGCACTTCCATGTTCCCCTTAAATGCTACTATCATACCACCAGCACCAACCTTGGCAATACGTTCCATGCACCCACCATTCTCTGTGTAAAAAATAAACTTTATACACTGAACAATGATTTGTGACAAGTGAGGGTTAGAACTGGAGATTATTTATCCATTAATTCAGTGAATGTTTGGAAGGCGGCTGGCTTTTCATCTCTGGGGCACTTTTCATATCCAGCTCAGGGTAATAGATTTGGAAGTCGCTGATGGTTAAAAGAATTGTTTGTGACCTGATTTGTACAATTCCAATCCAGTTCCTTGTGAAGGAAGGAACTGCAGATGCTGGTTTGAACCGAAGATAAGACACAAGATGCTGGAGTAACTCAGCGGGACAGGCAGCATCTCTGGAGAGAAGGCACGGGTGATGTTTCAGGACGTGACCCTTCTGCAGGCCTGAAAAGTCACCCATTCCTTCTCTCCAGAGATGCTGCCTGTCCCGCTGAGTTACTCCAGCATCTTGTGTCTATCTTCAGTGCCTTGTGAACCTAGGTTGATACATGAAACTTCCCCGAAGATGATGCTGTACTTTTGAGTGGCCACTATGTGAAGGAAAATAATGTATTGTCTATCCGCAGCCTGGTTGGCACACAACAAAAGCTTTTCACTGTACCTCGGTATACGTGACAATAAACTAAACTTAAAACTCAAGCTAAAACTAAAATCCCATTCCATGTTCATGGTTGGCCTGAAAAAGATTCTTGGTCAGCCAGGAATGAAACTTTCTGCTGCATGTTTGTGGCCCTACCCTGTCCTTCCCAAATCCGAGTCTCTAGGGCTGAGAGGTTAAAGTTTATTACTGTCACGTACTGAGGTACAGTGTCAAGCTTTGTTTTGTACGCTATCCAAACAGATCAGATTTAACATACATAGATACAATCAAGATAAAAGCAAGTACTATAGGTCGGGGAACGGGGAAGATACAGAGTGCAGAATATAGTTCTCAGCATTGTGGCGCATTAAAGATAGACACAAAGTGCTGGAGTAACTCAGCGGGTCAGGCAACATCTCTGGAGACAATGGGTGGCCGACGTTTCAGGCAGGCTCATACCAGCAAGCTAGACGCCACCATCACCGGCTGCCTACGCCCTACTCCGACGGATCTCCTGCCGGTGCTCGCAGGTATCGCACCCGCCAAGCTTGGCAGAGAGTTCTTCACTCATAGGCTGGTGTGCAAGGCCCCATCGGACGCCAAACATCCTTTGCACCACCTCGCCCAGGATTCAGAGCAACTGGGACCTCAACGCCTGTCGTCTCGTCGCCCTTTCTCCCGTCATGCAGCGACCCTCTGTGGCTCCGGTTTCAACATACTAGGAGCATGGAGAACCAGCTGGGAACAGACATCGCCACCTCCTCAATTCACTGTCGCACCGAACACCACAGCCCCACCCGGCTCGGACACGCCCCGCAAAGAGTGGGTCACACAGGGGTCGGCCGGTTCAACGCCAACATGTATCGTTGGGGGTTGCGTCCATCAGCAGCCTGCGTGCGTGGAGCAGAACAGCAAACAGCGCAGCACGGCATTTTGGACTGCACTGTCCTACGTCCCCCTGGTGGAGGGGTAGACCTCGCGGCCCTCGACAACAGCACATTGCACTGGCTACAGCGCCTGGAGGGCGTCACATAACTTCTGCTGCCTCAAACGCAAGAAGACGTTTCAGGCAGGGCTGTGGGGTCGATACTTAAAACACCCGATTCCGACTCTGACTCCTTGATTTCTTGTGTATCCGACTCCGACAGGCCTGGTTTCAGGTCAGGACCCTTCTCCAGGCTGAAAGTAGCGGGTGGGGGTAGAGCTGGTGGGGAGAAAAAGCCAGGACAAATCAGGGCTGGCAACAAATGACCTGGCAGTGCATTCCATGGCGTTGTCCGGTAGACCAATTGTTGGCTAGGGAAGGTGTGATCTCAAGAGGGACACAATGCGGGGAACTGTGGAACTGGTTAAACGACCAGGGTGGAGGAAAGGGACAAGGGGGGAGGGGAGTCTTATTGTAAGTTACTTAAATGAGAGAATTCAACGTTGAGTTGCTCCAGCACTTTGTCTATCTTTGGTATGAACCAGCACCTGTAGATCTTTGTTTCTACATTGTGCCACACCAGTTCCTCAGATAGCAGTGTCTCCACCTGCTACTCCACCGTGCCATCATTTTGCAGACCTATCTATCTCTCAGATTTCCCTTTAACTTCATCTGCTTTCAGGGATGTGCTGCCGGCTCTCACTCCACGGAACTAAATAAATCCGGGTTAATCCCTGCTTGCCCCCTCTTTAAGGACCCACGGGTGATCACAATACCCCAGATTCATACGTTTATAGGAGCAGATGGCCATTTGGCCCATATAGTCTACGATGCCATTCAATCACGGCTGATCTATCTTCCCCTTTCAACTCCGTTCTCCTGCCTTCTCCCCATAACCCTTGACACCCTTACCAATCAAGTATCTGTATAAATTCATAAGTCATAGGAGCAGAAGAAGGCCATTCAAGCAATATTTTGTAAACTCTTACCATGATCCCTTAACTCTCTTAATCTGATTTTATATTTGTATAGACAAGGACATGGAGAGCCTTTTTAAAAAAGGCTTCTCAATGGTCTTGCTGCCTTCAAAGAGGCCCACAGGGTGTCTCTGTTGCACCAGCTAATATTGTATCATTTACTTTACATGATCTCTTCTCATTCTTTCTGCCACTGTGAATCACTCCACAATATCCCACCTGTTCTTCACCATATGACAAAAAAAACCATTCAAAATAAAAATTATTTTATTGTCCACGCGTTGTGTAAACACTTTGTTTAATAACTAATCAATACAGCCGCGTAGCGTATGCCCGAGTTTAAATTCCATGGGCAATTTATTTTGTTCTCCGCCCACACACGGCGACGCCCCCCCCCCCGTGATTGGTCGGCCCAGGTCACGCCCAGTCCACGCGAGAGTTCGAGCCCGACAAACGACGGTTCAAAACCAAAATGGCTGAGCCCGCCACATGATCATGATTTTTTGATTCTGTATTAAATATATCCAGGCTTGGAAAGTGCTGCCAGGGGTGGTGGTGGAGGAGGCAGATACGATAGTTGCATTTAGGAGGTCTTTATCGTTTATGCATGGATTATGAAGGACATGCAGTGAATGGAAGGGATATGGATCACGTGCAGGCAGAGGAGATTAGTTTAACTTGGCATTATGTTCGGTACTGACGTTGTGGGTCAAAGGGCCTGTGCTGAATTTTTCTATGTTCTAATGACAAATAATTAATGATTCCAATCTGTTTGTGCTTTTCTAAATAAATCAGCCAGACTTTCTAATTAGTATAATAAACCGAAAAACATCCCATAGCTGCTTTAACCTACTCCCAATTGGTGGGCGAGACTCCCTCGTTAAGATATTAAAAATCTCTCCCAATAAAACTCCAACAGACCTTCCATTGGCTTCGCGTCCACTTTTTCACATGCTCACAAGTTGAGGAAGCAGAATTAGGACATTTGGCCCATCAGGTCCACTCCAGCATTCAATCATATCTGATCTGTCTTTCTCTCTCAACCCCATTCTCCTGCCTTCTCCCCATAACCTCTGACACCCGTACTAATCAACAATCTGTCAATCTCCGCCTTATAAATATCCAATGACTTGGCCTTCACAGCCATCTGGCAATGAATTCCACAGATTCGCCACCCTCTGGCTAAAGAAATTCCTCCTCATCTCATTTCTAAAGGCACGTCCTTTTATTCTGAGGCTGTGCCCTCTGGTCCTAGACACTCCCACTAGTGGAAACATCCTCTCCACACCCACTCTATTCAGGCCTTGCACTATTTGGTAAGTTTCAGTGAGGTCCTCCATTTCTGTGTTTTCATTTACTCATGAGTTCTTCATGAGTTTTCATCCAGCCCCTCCTTGCCATTAGAGTCATACTGCACAGAAACAGACCCCTTCAGCCCAACTTGTCCACGCTGACCAAAATGCCCCATCTAAGCTAGTCCCCTTTGCTCACATTTGGCCCATATCCCTCTCAACCTTTCCTATCCGTGTACCTGTCCAAATGTCTGTTAAATATCGTTATGTTACCTGCTTCAACCACCTCCTCTGGCAGCTTGTTCCCACTGGCCTCTGAGTAAAAACGTTGCCCCTCAGGTTCCTATTAAATCTTGCCCCCCCTCACCTTAAAGCCATGTCCTCTGGTTATTGATTCCCCTACTCTGAGTAATAGGCACAGTACATTCACCCAATTTGTTCCCCTCGTGATTTTGTATGGCTCTTTAAGATCACCCCAGATTCCTGCACTCCAAGGAATAAAGTCCAAACTTGCCCAACCTCTCCCTAGTGCTCAGGCCCTCGAATCATCCTTGTAATATAAATATGATTTGTGTTTGAACATCTTATAATGGGGAAACTTTTGCACAATTACATGAATAATTAATTTTCATGATAAATGCAGCTGGATTTTCACCTTTTGGATTAAGTGGGATAAGATAGAATTAGTGAGTAGGAGATAACTACAGACGCTGGTTTGTGAAAATGTATATGCATTTGCGTTTCATTTGGCTTTGCAGAAGACCATATAAAAATAGGGAAATATAGAAACAAAGAACTACAGATGCTGGTTTATACCAAAGATAGACATAAAGTGTTGGAGTAACTCAGCGGGTCAGGCAACATCTCCGGAGAGAAAGGATGGGTGACGTTTCGGGTAGGGACCCTTCTTCAGACCGAAAGTAGAAAATAGGACTAGTGTGATCGATGGTCGGTGTGGACTCGGTGGACCGAAGGGCCGATTTCCATGCTGTATCTCTAAACTAAACTGAACACAGATTGACCAGAGACAGAGAGAGAAGCACTCACTTTGCAATAAATGCCGATTTTATATTTCCCAAAAGCTTATTTTTTACGATGTGCGAGAAGCTAGTGTCAATTTGTTGTGGGTCTGGCCAAATTTTAGAAGTGTTTTAAGGTGGAATCATCGCTTTATATCTGATCAAACACGTCTTACTCGTGGACCTTAGGAGACGGTACTCGTTCAGGCATCACAAAATGCTGGAGTAACTCCCAGTTCAGGTTGGTTAAGGCGGACTGAACGAAGGTGTTGAGCGAAATGATTGCCAAGCCTGCGTTTGGTTTACCAAACGTTTACCAAACGCAAGCTCGGCGATCGTTTCGCTCAACACCTTCGCTCAGTCCGCCTTAAACAACCTGATCTCCCGGTGGCTGAGCACTTCAACTCCCCCTCCCACTCCCAGTCTGACCTTTCTGTCATGGGCCTCCTCCAGTGCCATAGTGAGGCCCACTGGAAATTGGAGGAACAGCACCTCATATTTCGCTTGGGAAGCTTGCAGCCCAGCGGTATGAACATTGACTTCTCCAACTTTAGATAGTTCCTCTGTTCCCCTCCCCCTTCCCAGTTCTCCCACTGTCTTCCTGTCTCCACCTATATCCTTTCTTTGTCCCACCCCCCTGACATCAGTCTGAAGAAGGGTCTCGACCCAAAACGTCACCCATTCCCTCTCTCCTAGATGCTGCCTGATCTGCTGAGTTACTCCAGCATTTTGTGATACCTTCGATTTGTACCAGCATCTGCAGTTATTTTCGTACACTTTCAGGCCATCTGTGTGGGCTGTGTGAAAATTGATCATTAGAATTCTGCTTGCTGAAGCCACTCGGTTAAAAGCAGAAATTAAAAGAGTAAATCCTGAAGCCCATGTGCCCATGAACTACGTCATCAATTTAAATAAAAATCCAAGACCTACATTCACAATTTGCCTTTCACTCAAACACTATCTACTATCATGCAGAGCTGTGCATAATATCCAACAAAGCAATCAGCAGTAAATATTTTATTTACTTCCTATGAATTAATGCTATGAACCTTGCTGAAGCTTATGAGGGAGGTTTCACTGAAATCCAATTCACATGTCATGATAACGTGTCCCTCTGGCCAGTCTTGCCCCACTCCGGTCATTCAATTTACATGGAAAATAGGTTCAGGAGGAGGTCATTTGGCCCTTCGAGCCAGCACCACCATTCATTGTGATCATGGCTGATCACCCACAATCAGCAACCTGTGCCTGCCTTCTCCCCCTATCCCTGGATTCCGCTAGCCCCTCGAGCACTATCTAACTCTATTTTAAATCCATCCAGTGAATTGGCCTCTACTGCCTTCTGTGGCAGAGAATTCCACAAATTCACAACTGTCTGGTTGAAAATGTGTTTGCTCACCTCAGTTTTAAATGGCCTCCCCTTTATTCTTAGACTGTGGCCCCCGGTTTTGGACGCCCCCAACATTGGGAAAATATTTCCTGCATCTAGCTTGTCCAGTCCTTTTATAATTTTATCCGTTTCTATAAGATCCCCTCTCATCCTTCTAAAGTCCAGTGAATACAAGCCCAGTCTTTCCAATCTTTCCTCATATGACAGTCCCGCCATCCCTGGGATAAATGTCGTGAAACTACGCTGCACTGCCTCAATAGTAAGGATGTCCTTTCTCAAATTTGACCAAAACTGCACACAATACTCCAGATGTGTTCTCACCAGGCCCCTGTACAACTGCAGAAGGACCTCGTTAATCCTATGCTCAAATCCTCTCGGTATGAAAGCCAACATGCCATTAGCTTTCTTCACTGCCTGCTGTACCTGCATGTTTACTTTCAGTAACTGGTGTACAAGGACACCCAGGTCTCGTTGCACTTCCCTTTTACCTAATCAGACACCATTGAGATAATAAACTGCCTCCTTGTTTTTGACGCCAAAGTGGATAACCTCGCCTCATTCCTTCTTCTCCCTCCTCCCATCGGAAAGAAGGTACAGAAGCTTGAAAGTGAGCACCACCAGACTCAGCAGCTTCTTCCCCTCTGTTATCAGGCTTCTGAACGGTCCTTCCATAAGTTAGGGTACTGTCCGATTCAGCTCTACCCCATTGTGGACTTTGTAATTTCTCTCTGGAACTGATGCGCTACAATGCATCACCATTTGCTCAATGGTGTGTTTTTTAAAAGAGAACAAGTAGAATAACGTAGAACTGATGTGGACCGGCGATCAATGGTCGGCATGGACCTGGTGAGCCAAAGACCCTGTTTGCATGCTGTATCTACAAACTAAAACTATGAATGCGCTATGTTGCTGAGAACTATATTTCTGTACTCTGTATTTTCTCTATCGTTGCTCTACCTTTTGTACTTGAATTTAACTTGACTGTATTTATGTATGGCATTATTTGATCTGATTGGATAGCATGCAAAACAAAGCTTTTCACTGTAGCTTGGTAAACATAATAATAATAAACCTAAACCTAAACCAGCTTGTTTTGGTCAAACAGCCACGTACAGAGTCCACAATTTAATTTATCTCTGCAACTTCAAGAGATTATTCATGGAAGTCTAGTATTATCCAGAAAGCAAATTGTTTTCCTTTTCATAATTAATGGTATTAGACCTCCTCTCCTCCAGTTTCCCCTCGGTTAGTAAGTCAAAGTGTACTTTCTATTCCCAGTGAAATTAAAATAGTTTGATAAAATAATGTAAGGTCCATATAGGACTTTGGTCATGTTGCATTTGGATTATTGCGTGCAGTTCCGGTCGCCCCATTACAGGAAGGATGTGCAGGATTTGGAGAGGGTGCAGAGGAGGTTTACCAGAATGCTGCCGGGATTAGGAAGTATTAGCTACGGGACGAGGTTGGACAGACTTGGATTGCTTTATCTGGAACGCAGAAGGTTGCAGGGAGACCTGATAGCGGTATATAAAATGATGAGAGGCATAGATAGTGTAGACAGTCAGAACCTTTATCCCAGCTTGGAAATGGCAGAGACATAGGGGAATCAGGAACCAGGTAGCTTCGAGGTGACAGGGGCAACGTTTAAAAGAGACTAGACCGAGTGGACCTCTCCTGCATTGGTGCAGCACCCTCTCCTCACCCCCTTCCTCTCCCCTCTCCCCCCCTCCCCTCCCGTCCACCCCCTCCGCCTCCCCTTCCCCCCCTCCCCCTGCCCTCTCCACTCCCCGTCTCCACTCCCCTCCCCCCTCCCCGTCTCCACTCCCCTCCCCCCTCCCTCCACCCCCTTCCTCCTCCCTTCCCCCCTCCCTTCATTTAATAGATTTTTGAATGGGCTGGGAATGGAGAGATATAGATTATGTTCAGGCAAATAAAATTAGGTGGCGACTGTCTACCCTATTTATGCCTCTCATAATTTTTCTACCTCTATCAGGTCTCCCACCCCCCCCCCCCCCCCCAACCACCAGCATTCCAGAGAAAACAATCCAAGTCTGTCCAACCTCTCCTTATAGCAAATACCTTCTAATCCAGACTGCATACTCTTCTGCATCCTCTCCAAAGCCTCCACAACCTTCCTGTAATGGGATCAATCACCATCCTCCAAATGTGACCTAACCGAAGTCCTGTAAAGCTGCACCATGACTTCCTGACTCTTGCACCCTGTCCCCCGACCGAAGAAGGCAAGCATTCCATCCACCTTCTTTACCACTCTCTCTTAAAAACAACTCACTTACCTGCCTCCACCATCCACCCCTGGTAGTGCATTCCAGGCACCCACCACACTCTGTGTAAAAATTCTCACTCTACTTACCGCACTCTCTACTTGTTTTCCCATGTAAATTGGTGCATTCTCCCACTTGCCCAGAGAAGAGGGACCAAGAACCAGATGACATAGGTTTAAGGTGGAGGGGGGGAAAGATTTCATAGCAACCTGATCGGTAACTTTTCTACATGGAGGGTGGTGGGTGTATAGAACGAGCTACCGGAGGAGGTAGTTGAGCCAAGTACTATCCCAATATTTAAGAAACATTTAGAGAGGTACATGAATAGGACATGGGCCAAACACAGGCAGGTGGGACCAGAGTAGACGGGGCATGTTGGTTGGTGTGGGTGTTAAATCAAATTCTTTACCTTCAGTCTGAATAATCACACGTGATACTGGATTAGCACATCAGATTTATTCCACCATGGGGTTCTTCCCGAGAAGATCTCCAGACACAACACTAGTGTCTGAAGAGATCTCAACTCAGGGCAGGGGAAGAACAACTTCTCCACCATTGTTTACTTTTTTATACAGAAAAAGAGAGGTGTGACAAAAAGAAATCAAGGACCAATTACACATCTAATACAATTCCCATGGTTACAGAGAAGACAAAATCATTGATACAGGTCACATGCTCAAAAACCAAACCATTAATATAAGTCACATGTATTTAGAGAAACGCATCAATTTACCTAGCGTGGATTCAAACTTTTCCTACTTTCACACGCACCCAAATAAGGAGTTGCTAATAAGAAAGAAACTTTCTTATCTCTATAGACGAGCAATCTCACAGCTGCATGACCTTGCTTTACTGTTTCAATACACAGTACTCGCAGTCAGACAGAGTGGGAGAGGACAATAGCCCATCTCTTCTGTACACTCCTTATCACTCGTAAAGGGACAAACACATTCTGTTCCCAAGGATAACATTTCTGCCACAAGCATCCATCTTACTGCTTTCCACTAAAATAAGCATCCATTTTATATTAGCTAAAACAACAAAAGAAACCATCTTTACTACAACAAAATATAATATCTCTAATTGACTATACCAGCTAATAGCATAGATTCTCATTCCCTCCTTTTATCATTTTATGATAACTATCAAAGCTTAAAACAATAAATCACCTTAAACACTTCAAGAGTAAAACAACGCCTTCATATTACCTCAGGTGGATAGAAAACAAACTAAGTACAACCAACCCTCTAAATATAATCAAATCAAACTTCTAATCAAATCAAACTTCTAAATATAATCAAATCAAACTTCAACTTCTAATCAAATCAAACTTCAACTTCTAATCAAATCAAACTTCAAACTTCAAACTTCTAATCAAATCAAACTTCAACTTCTAATCAAATCGAACTTCAACTTCTAATCAAATCAAACTTCAAACTTCAACTTCTAATCAAATCAAACTTCAAATTCTAATCAAATCGAACTTCAACTTCTAATCAAATCAAACTTCAAACTTCAACTTCTAATCAAATCAAACTTCAAACTTCAACTTCTAATCAAATCAAACTTCAACTTCTAATCAAATCAAACTTCAACTTCTAATCAAATCAAACTTCAAACTTCTAATCAAATCAACTTCAAACTTCAACTTCTAATCAAATCAAACTTCAAACTTCAACTTCTAATCAAATCAAACTTCAACTTCTAATCAAATCAAACTTCAACTTCAACTTCTAATCAAATCATACTTCAAACTTCAACTTCTAATCAAATCGAACTTCAACTTCTAATCAAATCAAACTTCAAACTTCAACTTCTAATCAAATCAAACTTCAAACTTCAACTTCTAATCAAATCAAACTTCAACTTCTAATCAAATCAAACTTCAAACTTCAACTTCTAATCAAATCAAACTTCAACTTCTAATCAAATCAAACTTCAACTTCTAATCAAATCAACTTCAAACTTCAACTTCTAATCAAACTAAAAAGGAAACTACATCAATACTGGACCACCATTAACACTTCTAAACAATGACCCCTGACACCAGAAAACTGCTCCCTGCTACAATATATCTTACATGAACTGCTTCTTGCCTACATCACCTTAACCCTTTTAGTTTCAAAACTCCACACATGCATCATTCTTCTGGTATAGCCCTCCAAAGGGTGCATATCCTATTACACCTATTCTATTATGTTGCTCATCCTCAAAACCACTTCATCTTCCCCTTCACTCTTACCTCCTAATCTAATAATCTTCCTAGTCGTTCAAAACTCTTCCTTCACACTATCAACATCCTCAGCCTCCTTATCATATAATCAGTTTGTCTTACCACTAACATTCTTGAAGTACCAATACACTCTAACACCATCTCCATTCTTCTCAATACGCATTTCAGAATAGCCAACCTGACAAAAATACAAACAATTAAAATTCCCATATGCAATGCTATATTAATCAACTTGTCCGACCAGCCCCCGAAATCCTAATCACCCCAACTATTCGACTCCTTCATGTTATCCATTTACTCTCTTATCTTGTAATAAAACTAGTAATATTCTCCGTCTGATCCCTAACTCCCATCATACAACTACCTTTACTATAGCACAGACACATCCTTCCAGAGCCAACAAATAATCTAGGGCATATCTGTTCTGCATAATAAAGAGCCTAAGTTCAGTAAGTCCCTGGGTAATCATGTCGAGGGCCCCCGTGGTTGCATTACCCAAGATAGTGAGACCACAAATGAGGTAATTACGATTATTGGCAGCCAAATAACCTCCAGTGAAGCCTAGACTAAAGAAGCTCGCCCATCCCTATCCCACAGAGCTCCCATGTGTTCCTAGAGATGTGGGATCTTTCCACTTTGAACAAAATTCTTTTGAAACAGCTTTAGTCACCAACCTTTGACGAGAGACCCACTGGGAGGGACAGGTTATTGTCATAGGAATCAGGGTTCCTATTGCCACCTCGGACTGGTGGATTCAGGACATTAGTGGCTGAACCATTAAAGAAAAAGAAAAGGTTTGTATCCGTTAAAAACAAAGTGCCATGACATATCGAATACATGTTTTAACTCACCTCCCTCTATAACTTAGATTATCCATCCAATATGCTGAAACTCCTCCCACACCTCTTTCTTCATATTTCCATTCCTCAATCTATTTCTTCATTTCTTGCGCTCTATCTCGTTCGTACTCTCCTCTCTCTCTCTCTCTCTCTCATCTTCTCTCTCTCCTCTCTCTCTCTCTCTCTCTCTCTCTCTTCTCCTCTCTCTCTCTCTCCTCCTCTCTCTCTCTCTCTCTCTCTCTCTCTCTCTCTCTCTCTCTCTCTCTCTCTCTCTCTCTCTCTCTCTCTCTCTCTCTCTCTCTCTCTCTCTCTCTCTCTCTCTCTCTCTCTCTCTCTCTCTCTCTCTCCTCTCCTCTCTCTTCTCTCTCTCTCTCTCTCTCTCATAGCACCTACTCCGCCTGCTTACTGACTTCAGTCAGTCTACTATCACCTTAAGAATATCTCAAGGGTTAAAGGACTTATGGCTCAGCAGGATAGCTGCAGCGGTTTCAGAAGCAGCCACTCAAGTTTCACTTAGGGCCAAGAAAGTGAATCACATCATTCCAGTTCTGAGGTCTCACACTCGCATCCAATCTATCAAAGAATTAATTTCAAAATACTACTGTTGATTCATAAAGCACTGAATGGTTAGGGCCAAAATACATTTCTGATCTTCTGCTACACTATAAACCATCCAGACCTCCCAGGCCTTCTGGGACAGATCTGCTCTCTGTCCCAGAGTCAGAAATAAACCTGGAGAAGCTGCGTTTAATTTTTTATGCACCACATATATGAAACAAACTCCAGAAAACTGCAGGTTCGCTGCAACACTCAGTTCCTTTAAATCGAGGCTGAAGACTTCTGTTTGACGCTGCCTCTTATTAAATCAAATAATTATTCATTCTAACATTGCACTGTAACCTTTATTCTGGTATTTTATACCTGTCTTATTCTATTTCAGCTTCCTGCTCTTTAATGTTTTATGTAAAACACTTTAAATTGCCTTGTTGCTGGAATGTGCCATATAAATAAACTTGCTATGCCTTCGGCTTTTACATTCCATGCTTCCCCCACGCTGACCATCCTTCGTCTCCTAATCTCTTGGTTACAACCTGATAACTGTGTGTAATATGTACGTTTTCCAGGGTCTAAGTAACACATATCCCCCCTTCCCCTCCAGGAGGGAAACTCGGTTAACAACACTGACCAATTTGTAAAGTATTTCTACAGACCCCATCCTCCCTGGGACGGGTTACTCAATTTAAAGTCTCCAATTCATAAAACTTTCTTACTGGCTATTGGCTTCTATGTGACCACTGTGTTCCCAGGAACCTTTTTCAGGAGTCCAGACACAAAGGATCTGATAGTGCACTTTTACTCCCTTCAAGGGTCCCGGTCAGACCACAGCCACTTACTCAGTTGTTGGATATAATTTCAGCAGGACTCAGCCGTGCTTCCCCAGCCGGGGTGATACGTATCTGGAACAGGGCTACGTGAAGTAATTTGACCCATGTAATTCCCATTTCACCCTGTAGTTGGCCAATTGACTTTTATGGTCTGATTAACCCTTTCAACTAGTCCGCAGTCTGAGGTCTGTAGGCACAATGCAACTATTACTGGATGCCCATCTGGGTACAGAATTCCTTGTTTATTTGACCCATGAAATAAGAGCCGTTGTCTGAACTTAATCGGCTTGGAATTCCATACCTGGGAATAATCTCATTAACACTTCACGACAGTAGAGGCTTTGTTATCCCTTGTCAGGTGAGCCTCAATCCATTTACTAAACTCATCTACAATAACTAATACATATTTATAACACTGACATCTCTCCAGCTCACTGTAGTCCATCTGGAGGGTCTCAAAGGGACCCACGGACAGTGGTGTTTTACCCATCTCACAAGGTACACCCTTTCCAGATTATGTTGCTGACCAATCAGGCAACGATTGCTAATACCTTGAGCCAGAGATTGTAACCGTGAATGCCAGCATGTGGCTAGGAGCATATCACTGGTTGGTTTAGCACCACAATGAGTTGCAAAGTGTATATATTCAATAACCCACATTGCTAAATCATCTGACATACAAGCCTGCCAGCAGGGGTGATCCACAGTTTAGATTCACAATCAACTGTGCACCCGAGCTGTTTCCACATTACCTTATCCCGGTCAGGAGCGTCCTCCTGTAATTTAATGACGTCTTGGATGGTTGGCATTCCTTTCGAGGGAGACTTGCTTTTATTTGAGCTTTCAGTCTGGCCCAACCGGTTCCCTACATCCACCGGTGTTTGACCTGTTGGGTGGGCAGATCATTTCATAACGGAAATCTGCTCTGTTGTATTAGGACAACTAGTTCAGCTGGCTGAGCAGAATGCTCAAAGCTGCTGACTCCAGTTTGCCATCCTGACAACATATGGGGGATTTAGGGACTTCAGGCAATTCTGTGATTCCATTCATCCAAATCAGGAAACAAACAGTCTCCCTTCATTCGGGGAAAGCCAGCCATTGGACTACGTAATCCCTTACATCCATATCCCCAGACCCCATCAGGGTCTTACCAGACTTCTGTCTCAAACGTTTCTCATGAGCACATTCCTTCTTTAACACTCCGGCTGATTTAGCCACTCCCCCCTCCTGTAATTCCTATTCCCAATTTCAAAGCATTATCCTGCCAACTTGCCAACACTGAAGCTTCCCTTAATTCTTGACAATACTGTTTCCACCAGCAATAAGTTCCTTTGCCAGAGTACCCCTATTACTCTTCCAAATTATCTCCTGAACCTTCTTAACATCATCCAGAGCCTTTATTCCTTCTAATGGCCAAAAGTCATCCATTAATTTCTTGTTTAACTCCCCCGACAATTGTCTGAATTGCTCCGATTTGTCAGGATACCGTTCACATAAGATTTGCGAAGCACTGTTTGATTCAGTTGTAGTATCCAAACGATTACCCATCTTGCTGTGCGTTGCAAATGACACAAATTACACAGTCGCATTCCAAACGTCACACATCTTAATACCCCCCCCACAACACTTCATACAAGTTCACACACCTCACAACACTTTCATACACACAATCGGACCCAATCTTACAGCGACTGTAACCCACGCTTTCAGGACTGAAACCTGAACAACGTCCGCACTTTCAGGACTGAAACCTGACCTGTGCCCCACTCTCTCAGGACTGAAACCTGACCCAGTGGTATTGATATCGATATCATTTAATTATAGTCGACTCCCAGTGATACCAATCACTGACCAAAATATCTGCCGCTTCCAGTATTCACCAGACTGACCTGATTTCGTCAAGATATCACACAAGAGTTAGCGAATGGCCAATTCGTCATCAGACGACAGATCAGAGGAAACCGATGCAGTAAAACAAACCACTTGCATCGGGGGCCCAATTCCTCTCTCTGCCTCTGAGACTTCTCAGCTCCTTGGCCGCGAACTCGTGGTAATTGTCTTTTGAAATCCCACCGCTGCCACCAAATGTTAAATCAAATTCTTTACCTTCAGTCTGAATAATCACACGTGATACTGGATTAGCACATCAGATTTATTCCACCATGGGGTTCTTCCCGAGAAGATCTCCAGACACAACACTAGTGTCTGAAGAGATCTCAACTCAGGGCAGGGGAAGAACAACTTCTCCACCATTGTTTACTTTTTTATACAGAAAAAGAGAGGTGTGACAAAAAGAAATCAAGGACCAATTACACATCTAATACAATTTCCATGGTTACAGAGAAGACAAAATCATTGATACAGGTCACATGCTCAAAAACCAAACCATTAATATAAGTCACATGTATTTAGAGAAACGCATCAATTTACCTAGCGTGGATTCAAACTTTTCCTACTTTCACACGCACCCAAATAAGGAGTTGCTAATAAGAAAGAAACTTTCTTATCTCTATAGACGAGCAATCTCACAGCTGCATGACCTTGCTTTACTGTTTCAATACACAGCACTCGCAGTCAGACAGAGTGGGAGAGGACAATAGCCCATCTCTTCTGTACACTCCTTATCACTCGTAAAGGGACAAACACATTCTGTTCCCAAGGATAACATTTCTGCCACAAGCATCCATCTTACTGCTTTCCACTAAAATAAGCATCCATTTTATATTAGCTAAAACAACAAAAGAAACCATCTTTACTACAACAAAATATAATATCTCTAATTGACTATACCAGCTAATAGCATAGATTCTCATGGGCAAGTTGGGCTGAAAGGACTTGTTTCCGTGCTCTATGACTCAATGACACCATTGCCTTGTTAGAATACAATGGAGGATGTTTCCTCGCGAGCAAATGTTGGCTTACTTTGAATCCTTTCACTCGTGGAGACCTGCCATGTTGGCTTTCTGTCCGGACAGGCCGAAATTGATTGATTCCCCACGGTAAAATAGATAATAATTCTGACTCTGAGTGAGGATCTGCGCTGCTGCCTGATTCACTGAAGAGAAAATCCTTTTTATGTCAACCACAATTTTGCTCATTTATTTTATCGAGATAGCAAAGCACTTGGAAAGTCGTGCTCTCTGAAAGTATTGGCTGAGGCCTTCATCCTTTTAATTTTAATTGCAAAAATTTACAATGGAAGTATGAAAGACACTAAAGGTCTGTGGGCTGGTGGACAAATTGGCTTCCTTTGAAAGTTCACCGCGCCGCCCTCAGTCAAGGGCGCAAAAGAAATTTGAGATATGTACAAGAAATGAGTGCAAATTGGCCAAGTGCGTGAAGCATTTTATGGAACTTGAAATCGTTATATCCTTCAACACCTGCCAGGTCAAACAACCTTGATAAATGTTTTTGCTAAATTAATTAGAGAAGATTTCATGGCAGCCTGTTCAGCATGCAAAGAGGGATAATGTAATCAAGTTGCACGATAATCTTGAAGTGAGTGATTTGCAAAATGTGATTTAATAATAAGTGAAGTGTTTAGCTTAAGGCTCAAAGGTGTTATAGAGCCATAGAGCATGGAAACAGGTCCTTTGGCCCACCCTGTCCATTCTGACTAAGTTGGTGTATTCAAGTCCCATTTGGCCACGAGCCCTCCATACCTTTCCTATGCATATATCTGTTCAAATGTCTTAATTATACCTGCTTCTATAGCTTCATCTGGCAATTCATTCCAGATAGGACTAGCCTCAGTGAAAATTTGTAGTCCCTCTTTGATCTATCCCCTCTCATCTTAAGCCAGTGTCCTCTGGTTGTAAAATCTTGGGAACAAGACTGTGAGCCTTCACTTATCCTTGCCCCTCAATAAGGTCCAAAAATGTGAAGGCAATTGAACAATATCCTTGTTTCATTTTGCTGCCCAGTTGTCCAGCTAAGTTGTGATGGATCCACAAGCATCGATAACGTAAAATCCTGAACATAGAAATTATATTCTTAGTTTCACATTTTTTAACCAATCATTCAAACCAAATATTATTAAATATAAGGACTAAATATTTACATCTCATTTGCAGTTCCTTGTTTCTTTGGCGATGGTGGGTGATTTGATGGAAATCAAGCAAGGAAATTGACAATGTTGCTCTTCCCTGTCTTTGACTGTAGGTTGTTCTCCAGTCTCAGTATTATCACGGAACTGACACACCCGGCCAACATGAGGTTCATGCAGTTCAGGGCCAAAGACTGCTATTCACTGGCATTGTCCAAACTCGAAAAGGTGAGCATTTCTTCAGTTCCGGTCAGCCACCGATTTTTCCGACAACTGATTTAATCTGTCCTTTAATCCGGACAAAATTACGAGAGCGCACTTGAAATCCCCCCCTCCCAGGAAGTCCCCCCGAAAATATGGCGCCTAGGCCGGGTAAGGTGGCCGATCTCGACCGCATCGGGATTTCCCGCGGCCGATCGGCGGGTCAGATTTTCCCCCTGCGGCCGGGGCTTTGGAACTCCAGCCCAGCCGGAGCCGGCGGATCCGTTCCCATTGCTGACTTCCGAGGCCGAATTTGCGGGCCGGTGAACTCCACCCCTTGGCGGCCTAGGCGGAACGTTCCGGCACCGTTGGACTCCTTTGGTCTGGCAAAATGGATAATCCAGAAATGCTCTGGAACCAAGTGTGCCGGAAAATCGGTGGTGGGCCTGTATGTTTTTCATTTTGCAAAATAAATGATTAATATGGATGTGGTTTGAAATGCAGATACGTTGCCAAGCAATAGTGGTTCTTAATATTTGTTTTTTTTTTACTATACCATTATAGCTTCCCATTCACAAACAACAATACCCATACATATATATTTCACAAAATGCTGGAGTAACTCAGCAGGTCAGGCAGCATCTCAGGAGAGAAGGTGCTCTCTGACCTGCTGAGTTACTCCAGCATTTTGTGAAATAAATACCTTCGATTTGTACCAGCATCTGCAGTTATTTTCTTACCCATACATATATAGGCATTGTGGGAATGTAATACTTGCAGCACATTCTGGGAGTCATACAATAGTTGACAGAACACTGCAAGGTTTTGTGTGTATGTCTGCAGTCATCCTTGAAGGAAACAAACACATGTTGTTGCAGTCACCTTGAAAGCTCTGGCGGTGTGGTCCTTGCTCGGTTCTGAAGTTGCACTTGTCTGTGGTAGGCAGCATATATGCCATGCACGCACTCCACACGGCTCATCACTGTGATTTCAGCAGAGGAGTGGCACAGTGGTGCAGCGGTAGAGTTGCTGCCTCACAGCGCCAGAGACCCAGGTTCAATCCTGACTGCGGGTGCTGTCTGTACGGAGTTTGTACGTTCTCCCTGTGATCGCGTGGGGTTCATCTGGGTGCTCTGCTTTTCTCCCACATCCTAACAGCGTGCAGGTTTGTAGGTTAATTGGCTTCGGTAAAGTTGTAAATTGTCCCTAGTGTGTAGGATAGTGTTAGTCCGTGGGGTGATCACTGGTCGCCACAGGCTTGGTGGGCCGAAGGGCCTATTTCCACACCGTATCTCTAAAGTCTAACAGTTAAGAATCTCTCTTGAACAAACATGGCCTTTACCTGTGCTCCATCTATCTACCCCCTGCCCTCTTCCAAGATTAATTTATGACGTTAAAAGATATTTGGATGGATATATGGATAGGAAGGGTTTAGAGGGCTATGGGCCAAATGCAGGTAGATAGGACTAGTCCAAGACGCCAACTTGGTCAGCATTGACAAAGAAGGCCGAAGGGCCTCCTTCCGTGCTGTACAGCCCTGTAACCCACTCCCCGATCAACCCCAGATGTCAAACCTTTACCCCTCCCAGCGGCTTACCCTGCCGTGTGTGCCTTCGATCACTTTACCCACCGGGAACAAGTGCTTTCAAGCTTCTGTACCTTCTGACAGACAAAGCTCCCCGAGCTTTCAGTGTGAGGGAGGGGCTGTTCCTCCAATTTGCCTCACTCTGACAGTGGAGGAGGCCCAGGCCAGAAAGGTAGATCAGTGTGGGATTGGGAAGGTGAGCTGTAATGTTTGGCAACTGGGAGATTGCCGAGGCCAAAGTGGACTGAGCGCAAGTGTTCAACGAAATGAATGCCAAGTCTGCGGTTGGTCTGGCCGATTATATAGGAGCCCACGCCAGGAGCACCAGAACACAGTAGATTAGGTTAGAGGAGGTGCAAGTAAACCTCCTGCCTCACCTGGAAGGGCTGTCGGGGTCCTTGAATGGAGTCGAGGGAGGGGTTATGGGGCCAGGTGTTACATCTCCTGCTGGGTTGTAAGCTCCCCACGCAAAATATGAATTGTTAGTTCGCTCCAAAGAAACAAGCTGACCCACTGCAGTGTGATAGCGAAGCCTGTTTCTTGTGCCATTATACGGATGTGAGTTGCAGTGATTGAACCTGGTGAATCTAATCATTGCTTCTCAGTGCATTTTTCTTCCATTCAGCGTAGCAGTTCAAACAAGCTGTGCCTCAGCTCGCGTGAAATAAGGTCCACATGTGGAGAGATTAAAGGAATACATGTACGGGAGTCATGAATAGCAGGTCTGGTCACAACCAAGTGCTGTAATTACTGCCCTGGGCCTTATTATCCAACAGGAAGATTTACAACAGTGTGACTCAATCCCTATGTAAGTCAGATGGTCAGACCACTTTGGGGCAATTCAGACAGCACCAGCCTGGGACGGTAACTAATGAAGATTGGAATGTGTTGCTGAATGTCTCTCCTAAAATGTCCTCCCTTGCACACCTATTAATATTCATTATTCCTCTAATTGCTTTGGGAGATGATCTCAAATTGGGAAAGAAAATTTGTGGCTTAAAAAAATAGTTCCAAGGATGTCTCAAAGCACCCACGGCTAACGAGATGCTTTGAAGATTAATTACTGTGGTAATGTTAGAAAAAAGTGTCAAGGATTCAAAGTCAGTGCGTGAACTGAATCCTCAAACCATTTTCCTCTTCAGTACCTGGGCATGGGAATTTTGACAGACCTGAGGTGCTTAATACAATGTGCCATCCAGGCTCTAATACCCACACAGAAGTGGTCAAATCTGCTTTCTCCTGACCTAACTGGTGAAAGAGTTCCAAGTGGTACAATAACTCAAACTATCCCCAGCACAGAAACTGAAGTTAATAAATCCTTTAGATAGACATAAAATGCCCGAGTAACTCACTGGGTCAGGCAGCATCCCTGGAGAAAAAGAATAGGTGACGTTTCAGGTGTGAACCTTCAGACTCAATTTCTAAAATTGCAGATTTGATGAGAATGCCGGGATTGTTGCAAAGTGAGTGGAGGGTTGTGCGTTCAGAGGGGATGAAGTTAGGGCAGGTCGGGTTGGGGCAGGTCGGGCTGGGGCAGGTCGGGTTGGGGCAGGTCGGGCTGGGGCAGGTCGGGCTGGGGCAGGTCGGGCTGGGGCAGGTCGGTCTGGGGCAGGTCGGTCTGGGGCAGGTCGGGCTGGGGCAGGTCGGGCTGGGGCAGGTCGGGCTGGGGCAGGTCGGTCTGGGGCAGGTCGGGTTGGGGCAGGTCGGGCTGGGGCAGGTCGGGTTGGGGCAGGTCGGGCTGGGGCAGGTCGGGCTGGAGCAGGTCGGTCTGGGGCAGGTCGGGTTGGGGCAGGTCGGGCTGGGGCATGTCGGGCTGGGGCAGGTCGGGCTGGGACAGGTCGGGCTGGGGCAGGTCGGGCTGGGGCAGGTCGGGCTGGGGTCCAAGATCTCTCTGTACATCAATGCTGTTGAGTTTTGCCAATAACTGTATACTTTCCCTTTGAATTCAAAATAGGTGTTATATGTTTTGGAACTGAAAGTAGTGTCCACAGTCAGAACCTTTTTCACATCAAATACTGAAGGGTATAGCCCTAAAGGTATATAAGGTGAGAGGTGCAAAGTTTAAAGTAGATGCGAGGGGCAAGTTTTTTACACAGAGAGTTGGGAGCCTGGAACGTGCTGCAGGGGCTGATGGTGGAGGCAGATATGATAGCGGTGTTTTAGAAACAGACGCTTTGGCCCATCGAGTCCACACTAGCCAACGATCACCCGTACTTCTATCTTAAAGACACTCGGGACAATTTCCAGAAGCCAATTGTCCGACAAACCCACAGGTCTTTGGAGTGTGTGAGGAAACCGGAGCACCCAGAGGAAACCCACACAGTCACAGGGAGAACGTGCAAACTCCATACCATTTAACATCTGCATTTAGGCAATACATATGCAGAAAATGTACATCTAATAGGTTTTTTGTTGTGTTTTTAAGGAAATCACATTGATAACATCATTCATCACATTCACACGTTTTCTGAGCGTGAGGAGTTGTCATGGAAACTGCCTGTTTTTGTACACTTACAGGCCTTGACTAAAATGCATTGAGCTGAGAGTCTATCGTTTAATTTTATCATCTGAGAACATGGGACTAGTCTTATCTTACGTGGTTTAGATTTTTAGTTTAGAGATACAGTGCGGAAACAGGTCCTTCGGCCCACCGAGTCCGCGCCGACCAGCGATCCCCGCACATTAACACCATCCTACACACACTAGGGACAGTTTCCAATTTTACCAAAGCCAATTTGTACAAACTTGTACGTCTTTGGAGTGTAGGAGGAAACCGGAGCTCCCAGAGAAAACCCACGCAGGTCACGGGGAGAACATTTAAACGCCGTGTAGAGAGCTCCCATAGTCAGGATCAAACCCGGGTCTCTGGCGCTGTAAGGCAGCAACTTCATGGTGTTCGCTTAGATATATAAGGTTCCATGCAATTTGAAATATTGCTTTGCATCTTTTTACAGAAGATCTATTATCTTCTATTGGTCTTTCAGAATTCTATGATGCTGTGTTAAATTTGTTATTTGATATTTAAATACTTTGAATTAGTTTAGTTTCAGTTTAGAGATACAACATGGAAACAGGCCCTTCAGCCCACCGAGTCCACACCGACCATCAATCACCTGTTCACACTAGTTCCACGTTATCCCACTTTCTCGTCCACTCCCTGCACACTGGGGAACAATTTATTTCATATTTATTATTTCATATTTCAGATACAGCGCTGAAACAGGCCTTTTCAGCCCACCAAGTCCGCACCGCCCAGCAATCCCCGCACATTAACACTATCCTACACACACTAGGGACAATTTTTTACATTTTACCCAGTCAATTAACCTACATACCTGTACGTAGGGCCACTTAACCTGCAACCCGTACGCATTTGGGATGTGTGAGGAAACCAGAGCACCCAGAGGAAACCCACGGGGTTAACCTGGGAGAATGTTGTGACTATCAACCTTTTCTGTGCCTCTCTTAATTTTATAATTAATACGTGAACTTATAATCTCATGATTTTATTATCATGATCAGATTAGTCCAACCCAAATTAATCTTTAAAAAACCCTTGCTATTTCTTCATTCGATTCAAAATGTATTTACCAAACGTATTAGTCGTTAAATAGCAAGCTTTTAAGCATTTTTAATCGTCACAACCTGCTGAAGCCTTCATTCTATCAGGGGGTTGTGTTTCTTCTAAAGATAGTTTGCTCATATTATCATAGCCTTCAGTAAGTTTCACAATAAGCAAGAATTATTTACGAGCCTTGAGCACGGGCAGCACAGCGATAGAGTTGCTGCCTTAAGCGCCAGACACCCAGGTTTGATCCTGACTATGGGTGCTGCCTGTTCTCCCTGTGACCACGTGCGTTTTCTCCGGGTGCTCCGGTTTTCTCCCACGCTCCAAAGATGTGCAGTTTTGCAGGTTAATTGGCTTCTGTAAATTGTCCCCAGTGTTGGATAGTGCTCGTGTGCGGCACGGACTCAGCGGGCCGAAGGGCCTGTTTTCACACTCTATCTCTCAACTAAACCAAACTAATGTGAGCGTATGAAGGAGTCATTAAATTTACTGTTAGATGTTTGTTGATTTTTTCTCTATGATTTGTTTAAGTCATACATAAAGCTATGGACAATAGCTCATAAATAATTTACTGTGTTGCTGACCACTAAATCTTTGCGGTGTTTTTCAGATTTAACAATGCCTTGCAAATGTTCCCATGGGAAATCTGTCACCATTATGCATTGTAGTTTACATTACTAACTTCACGTGGGATTGGCATTCTGTTTCCCCAGAGCCCTCCATTTAATGGAAGCGTGCGCATTTACTGCGTACTTTTATTTATTTGAATATTAAAAATAGCAGATATTCCAATTTAAGAGATCATTTTATTAATTCCTTGTACAGGGACACAAAGTCCCTATTTTCAACCACAGATAAACTTTCCCTATTGATTACATGAATGAGCTCAGAACAAAATTCTTAAATCCCTCCAGATTTGTTTAGATGTGCCGGTTTTAGAGTCCAGTCAATCTTGCATTATGGCATGAGATGGTGATTTGATAAACCCTGTTACTTTCAGTCATGTTTTTACTTCCTATCTTCTCCCCGGCATTTTAGTTTCGTTTGTGAGATACAGTGTGGAAACAGGCTTTTCGCCCCACCACCCCCTCCCCCAATCACCCCCCTCCCCCAATCACCCCCCACCCCCCCACCCCCCCTCCCCCCCCACCCCTCCCACCCCCCCCTCCCCTCCCACCCCCCTCCCCCCCCCACCCGAGTCCACACCGACCAGCGATCACCCCGTACACCAGTTCTGTCCTACACACCAGGGACAATTTACAGAAACCAATTAACCTACAAACCTGCCTGTGTGTCTTTGGAGTGTGGGAGGAATACCAAAGAACCAGGAGAAAACCCACGTGGTGACAGGGACAACGTGCAAACTCCACACAGACAGCACCCGTAGTCAGGATCGATCCCGGGTCTCCAACACTGTAAGGCAGCAGCTCTACCGCTGCGCCCGTTAAACCTCCAGCAAATTTATAGTAATGACCTGGGAGAATCTTCGAAGCATCATTACGGATGAGTATCGATTCACTTCCAGCTCAGATTACTTGCAATGAGAGGCATCTTTTTGCACCCTGTTCGGCATCCTTATTATTCTGAGATTACTTCTTTAAAGCATGATTATTGGATACATCTTCCTAAAGTTAACTAAGTAGATGAATATCAGTCCATTAGCTAAGCTATGCATAGGCACAGAGAACGGCTATTCTGCCCTTCAGGCCTCTGCCAGCTGGTAATTAGATCATTGGCTGATGGAAAGTCCAATTCCATCTATCTACCATCGATTCCATGTCCCTTGATACCACCGACTAATTAAAATCCATTGATCTTCGCCTGAACGGTTCAATTGATACTCCACACATAGCCCTTCGGGGAAATGAGATCCTGATTTAATTAACCTTCATTTGAAAGCATGTTTCTAACATTGCTCCAAAATATCACAGCTCCAATTTTAAGATCGTTTCCTCCTGTTCTGGATTCCGTCTCCAGACTATTTAATTTTTCAGCAACTGTTCGATGGAATACCTTTTAATGTTATGTATCTCGATCAGCTCCGCTCAAAAGGGAAATGCAAGCCATGTTTCTGCAAGCTTCCCCCATGATTTAACCCACTGAAGCCCGGTATCATTCAGCTGGACCTGTGCCGGATGGAACAGAGACATATGGCACAGGAACAGGCCCTTTGGCCCACAATGTCCCTGCCGAACATGAAGCCAAATGAAACTAATCTCTTCCTGCATGTGAGATGCAAATGTGAGTGCTCACAATCACGATGCTTGAAACAATCTAGAGAAACAAGTATATTTTATTTGCAAGTCTGGTTATCTTGCGCTCTCTCCGCTATTTCTTTGGATATCTTGACCTTATCCTTGGAATGTCAACATTTGTTCTTGCGGTTCTTATCTAGCCGAGCACAGTCGGGTTAGCTATTTCTCATGGTCCTTAGTTTAAATCAATTATCCCTTTTTACCTCTCTCTCACACTGCACATGATCCATATCCCTCCTGTTTAGTTTAAATTTATTGTCACGTGTACCGAGGTCCAGTGAAAAGCCATTCCCTGCATTTATGTGCCTACCTAAAAACACTCTTAAACTAATTAAATTAAACTAATCTCTTCCGCCCGTACGTGTTCTAAGTCCCTCCATTCATCACATACCATTTTAAACCCATAGCCTCTGAAACTGCCTCTACCACCACCCCTGGCACCACATTCCAGGCCCCCATTACTAGGTTAATTCCCGGAATGGCGGGACTGTCATATGTTGAAAGACTGGAGCGACTAGGCTTGTATACACTGGAATTTAGGAGAGGGGATCTTATCGAAACGTATAAGATTATTAAGATTATTAAGGGGTTGGACACGTTAGAGGCAGGAAACATGTTCCCAATGTTGGGGGAGTCCAGAACAAGGGGCCACAGTTTAAGAATAAGGGGTAGGCCATTTAGAACGGAGATGAGGAAAAACGTTTTCAGTCAGAGAGTTGTGAATCTGTGGAATTCTCTGCCTCAGAAGGCAGTGGAAGCCAATTCTCTGAATGCATTCAAGAGAGAGCTAGATAGAGCTCTTAAGGATAGCGGAGTCAGGGGGTATGGGGAGAAGGCAGGAACGGGGTACTGATTGAGAATGATCAGCCAAGATCACATTGAATAGCGGTGCTGTCTCAAAGGGCCGAATGGCCTCCTCCTGCACCTATTGTCTATTGTCATACTCTCTCTCTCTCTCTCTCTCTCTGGTAAACAAAAACTTAACCAACACATCCCTTTTTATATTTTCTTCTTTCATCTTAAAGGTATGACCCCTGGTCTTCCCATTCTTGGGCTAGTTGTCTATGACCCAAAATGTTGCTTTATCCATGTTCTCCACGGATGCTGGCTGACCTGCTGAGTTACTCCAGCACTTTGCCTCTTTTTTTGTTGTTGTAAACCAGCATTTGCAGTTCCTTCTTTCTGCTTAGTTATCTGTCTTGAGGTTTTGTGACTACAATTAAACCCCTTATGTGTTCACTGATAGCAAGGTGACACCTGACTTCCCCATCTTTAAGTTCTAATCTTCTTGAAATTCAAGGCTCATTAGGCTTTATGATTACTTTAGGCACTGGAATCTAATGGCATGGAGCACCAATAAATTAAGAGCTTCTTAATTGACTGGAAGTTCAAAAAGGGAAAATACCCATCTTATCCTCCATACTTTTAATAATGAATAGAAATGCTGATTGTTCTTGAAACTAATTCATTAATTCTGTTGCCACTTTCCAAGTTAGTATTTTTCTCAGTCTTTTTCTTCTGCCAGTTATTGGTAAGCAGCTAATTATTTGCTGATTACCATCAGGTAATGTCAATTTACATAATTATCATTGACACTGACATCGGCCAACCCCTTTGTTCTTTGCAAGAATTGCAGTCAATTACTTAATGTCAGCACTTGTGCATATTAACAGTACGCAGCCAAAGTTGCTGACTCTTTCTTGTGAAGCCACATTTAGATCTAAACTATAGCATTTGAAATATCTTAAAATAGAATATAACACGATGGAATTACACAACAGTTTAAGCAGCGACTGTGTGGAGAGGGAGCATCGAGTCAACATTTCAGTTAAATGAGTTATCATCAGAACTTGTGGAAGAAAAAGTCAACTGGATAAATAAGGACGCAAAGTGCTGGAATAACTTAGGGGTGGCACAGAGGTCCAGGGGGCAACACGGTGGCGCAGCGGTAGAGTTGCTGCCTTACAGCGCCAGAGACCCACATTCGATCCTGACTACAGGTGCCGTCTGTACGGAGTTTGTACCTTCTCCCCGTGACCTGCGTGGGTTTTCTCCGGGCGCTCCGGTTTCCCCCCACACTCCAAAGATGTACAGGTTTGTAGATTAATTAGTATCTGTAAAATTGTAAATTGTCCCTGGTGTGAGGGATACTGCTACTGTTCCTAGTACTGCTACTGCTGGTCACGCAGACTTGATGGGCCGAAGGGCCTGTTTCCGCGCTTTATTTCCAAGTCTAAAATCTTTAAAACTCAACAGGTCAGGTGGCATCTCTGAAGAGCATGGATAGGTGATGTTTTGGGTCAGGGCCCTTCTTCAGACTGATAACTACGGAGTCTGTTGATATGAAATTGTTGGGGTTGGAAGGCTGTGATGAGTCTGGGAGGTATTTGATGTGTTGGACAGTTGAATTTGAGGGGGATATTGGAAGCCTAAGACAGGATTTGGATTGGGAGTGAATTAGAGATACCAAGTGGTTGCAGATTGAAAGTCTGGAGTTATGTTTAGAATTCTGCAAGTCAACGAGTATTTTTAAAGTGGAGACTGACAGGTTCATGATTAGTACGAGTGTCAGGGATTATGGGGAGAAGACAGGAGAATGGGATTGAGAGGGACAGATAGATCAGCCATGATAGAATGGCGGAGTAAACTCGATGGGCCGAATGGCCTAATTCTGTTCTGATGACATGAGTTTATCGAGCACCAAGTGCTAGAGGAACTCAACTGGTCAGGTAGCTGTGGAGGGAATGGGTTGGTGACGTTTTGTGTCAGGTCCCTTCTTCAGACTGATTGCAGGGAGGAGGTGGGGGTTAAGAAAGCTGAACGAGAGGAGGGGTAGGACAAAACCTGGCAGCTAATAGGTGAACACAGGGCAGGGAAGGGGGCTTGATTGGCCAGCATTTAGATGGACACATGGATATGGATCACGTGCGGATAGAGGAGATTAGTTGTTCTTGGCATCATGTTCAGCACAGATGGTGTCGGTCGAAGGGCCTATTACTGTGTTGGACTGTTCTGCGTTTGATGGCATCTGCAACATTCAGTGTAAACTCACTTTGGTTCATATCCTAAAGCAGGATTTATTAGTAATTGGCTGCTGCTGCAATTTTTACTGCATCAACACAGTAATATTTGCACGACTGCAATATCTACACTTTGCACTATTATTATTATTATTATCAATTTGTTGCTTATTATGGTGTTTACTGAGTATCTGTTGTGATGCTGCAAGTAAGAATTCCATTGTTCCACTTCGGGACATCTATATACTATAACTCTCATTTGTTTGTTTGTTTGTTACTGAATTACAGCCAAAACGGTACACGATAGCGCGACAATTTTAGGCCCACCTTACTCACCGTCGTCCCTTTGGTTCTAATGGAAGAAGTTTCATTGAAATCGGTGTCATATTTTTAAGGTTACTCACATTTTAAAGTTTAAATCCATCTCCTAGGGAAGGGGGAGGAGGGAGGGAGGGGGGTGGAGAGGAGGATAAGGGGGGTTGAGGGGGATGGAGTGGGGGGCAAGGGGGGAGGGGGGTTGGAGGTAAGGGGAAGGGAGGTGGGGAGGAGGGAACGGGGGGGAGAGGGTGCTGCACCAATGCAAGAGAGGTTTGGGCCCAACGGGTCCACTTGGTCCAGTTTGACAATAAACACTTGTTGGCATCGGATACCTTTTCAACAGGGTTGGGATTGATGAGATCTGTGTCCCACCATCTCGTCCAAGGTATTGTTTGTACTGTGGAGATAATTTCTGCACTTACTCTTGACACAGTCATAAAAATATAATGGCCCAAAAATTCAAAGGTTGCAAAGTTAGATGACACTGAGTAATGTGGCAAAGTGTCTTCTAGCTTCATAATTCTCAACACGTTAATCCTTTTAGTCTCATACATACTGTACTTTCAACTTTGGCCTTTGTACGATCATCTGCCTAACAACATTCCTCCCCTTCACTATAAGTAAACTAAACTAAGCAAGTTTTGAGGGAAACCCATTTGCAATCCATGTAGGTAATCGGATTTCCTCATTAATTCTGAATTAGCCCTGCAGGGGAAGTGATCCTGTGATGTGTTTCATCTTATTAATTTCTAATGGTGGTTCAATTATTTATTTGTTTCAGCTATTTATAATGCAAAGCTTCTCATTTGCGATGATGTGCTCATTTCTGATAAATGACGTTTTCTGTTCTAACTTGTGTTCTCTGAACATTATTCATCTTAAATTAGATAGGAGGAGAGGGGATTTTATAAAGTGCCGGAGGAACTCAGCGGGTCAGGCAGCATCTGTGGAAGGAATGGACAGACGGCATTCTGGGTCAGGACCCTTCTTCAGCCTTCAAATTTGCTCCCAAATCTGGCATCTGCAGTTTCTTGTGCCTCCATTTTACAAATTGATGTATGTTTAATTTGAAAGAAAAGACACAAAGTGCTGGAGTAATTCAGCGGGTCTGGCAGCATCTCTGAAGACCATGAATAGTGAACAATCCCTGTTCCAGGCGTACACTGGCCCGATCCCCGAACTCTATCTCCGTTACATTGATGACTCCATCGGTGCACTTGCACCTCCTCTGACCTCATCTACTATATCCATTGTCCAAGATGTGGACCCTTGTACATCAGCAAGACCAAATGCAGACTGGCGATCGTTTCGCAGAACACCTTCGCTCAGTCCACCTGAACCAACCTGATCTCCCGGTTGCTGGACACTTTAATTCTCCTTTCCATTCCTACACAACCCTTTCTGTCCTCAGTCTCCTCCATTGTCAGCGTGAGGCTAAACGCAAATTGGAGGAACAGCATCTCATGTTTTGCTTGGGCAGCTTACAGCCCAGTTGGTAGACACCAAATGCTGGAGTAACTCAGCAGGGCAGGCAGCATCTCTGATGTTCTTTCCTACACATTTTTACAGCCCAGTGGTATGAATATTGATTTCTCTCACTTCAGGTAGCCCCGGCATTCCCTCTCTCTCAATCCCTCCCCCACCCAAGTCGCACTAACTTCTCATTTTCACCCAACAAACGGCTTACAATGGCCTGTTACCTTTATCATCGTTAGTTTTTTGCATATCTTTCATTCTTTATTCTTTATCTCTCCACATCACCATCTATATCTCTCATTTCCCTTATACCTAACCATTCTGAAGAAGGGTCTCGACCTGAAACATCACCCATTCCTTCTCTCCAGAGATGCTGCCTGTCCCGCTGAATTACTCCAGCTTTTTGTGTCTATCTATGAATAGGTGACGTTTCGGTCTGAAGAAACATAGAACATAGAAACATACAAAAATCGGTGCAGGAGTAGGCCTTTCGGCCCTTTGAGCCAGCTCAATATTCAATATGCTCATGGCTGATCATCCAAAATCAGTACCCTGACCCTGCTTTTTCCCCATATCCCTTGATTCCTTTAGCCCTAAGAGCAAAATCTAACTCTCTCTTGAAAACATCCCAACCCGAAAGAAATGTCCTGACTGGAAAAGTCGCTGATCCATGATCTCCAGAGATGCCGCCTGACCCGCTCAGTTACTACAGCACTTTGTGTCCTTTTGTGTAAACCAGCATCTGTAATTCCTTGCTTCTACTCTGTGTCTACTCGGCATCTGACCACACATCGACGCTGCTCTGGCCGAGGTTTGGAGCAGGCAGCCAACCACCAGATACATCACCCATGGTCAGCCATGACCGAGGGGGGGCTTAGACTCTGTGGCTTACAATACAATACAATACAATACAATATATCTTTATTGTCATTGTACAGGGGCACAACGAGATTGGGAATGCGCCTCCCATACGATGCAATAAATCAATTAGCTAGTCAGTATTATTTTAAACAACCCAATGAAACAAATTAGAACAGTTTTAAAACAGAATAAAGTGCAAGTAGATCTGTGCCGGTTCACTGTGCGATGTGACCATCCGGCTCAGCAGGACCGGTTCATAGCAGCTATGGCCCTGGGGATGAAGCTGTTCCTGAGTCTGGAGGTGCGGGTGTAGAAAGCCTTGTATCGTCTGCCCGATGTTAGAAGTTCGAACAGACTGTTGCAGGGGTGTGAAGGGTCTTTGTGGATGCTGGTGGCTTTTCTGAGGCATCGTGTGTTGTAGATGCCCTCCAAGGCTGGTAGCTGTGTACCGATAGTCCTCTGAGCTCTATGGACTACCCGCTGAAGAGCTTTCCTCTCTGCCTCTGTGCAGCTGAGGTACCACACAGGGATGCCATGCGTTAGGATGCTCTCTATGGTGCAACGGTAGAAGGTCGTCAGCAGCTGTTGCACAGAGCCATCATTCCTCTTCTTGGTGACATTTTAATCGTACAAGATTGTTGTTTTCTAATTTAAGACTTTCCTCCTTTTGAGTTTAGTTTAGTTTAATATTGTCATGTGTATCAAGCTACAGTAAGCTTTTGTGTTGCGTGCTAGCCAGCCAGCGGAAAGACTATACATGATTAGAAACAGTATGGAGACAGGACAAACAGAATAATGTTTCGTGCAAGATAAAGTCCAGTGGAGTCTTGATAGTCGTTTGATAGTCTGATAAAGTCCAGTGACGATAGTCCAAGGGTCTCCAAAGAGGGAGATGGGAGGTCAGGATCACTCTCTAGTTGGTGAGAGGCCGGTTCATTTGCCAGATAAGTTGTCTGAGTGGCGTTGCTGGGTGATATTTCACATTATTGGGAGATGCCCATCTTCCCACGCCTGATTGTGCTCTCAGTATGGCTGAGTTATTCATGATTCTTCAGCCTTCAGCATTTATCTTGCTCTATCACCTTGGGCTTTCAAAGTATCTCTCTGGTGAAGTGTGAATAGTTTTTGCTAAAACGATTCACTGTTACTTTGCTTGCCTTCTGTATCTTTCCTCTTGTCCTTGTATTAGGCAGTCTCTTAGCTACCGAGAGAGATTAAAAGTGAATAAAATGTAGAGAAAGACAAGGCCATAAATCAACCTGCTCGGGAAGAGTTGTAATGCAGTCCTTAGTCAGTTAATCCTGAAAAAGAATCCCCCTTTCAGGTCAAAGTTGGTTACTGATAAACTGGAAGTGTGACATTGAATGAAATCCAATCTTTGAGGTGTAATATCCACACACTGAAATAATGTCACGCTGGTGTACGATTGTTATCTGACATGGTTGATCTTCACTTGGAACAATATGGAGACTCGGATGCATGAGTTTAGTCTAGTTTTACTTTCGAGAAACAGCACTGAAACAGGCCCATTTTGGCCCACAGCGTCCGTGTCGACCAGCGATCGCGCGCGCTCGCACTATCCTACACACAGAAGGGACCATTTACAATTTATCAAAGCCAATTAGCCAACCAACCTGTACGTCTTTGGAGTGTGGGAGCAAACCGTAGCATCTGGAGAAACCCCACGCAGTCACTGGGAGAACGTACAAACTCCATGCAGACAGTACCCGTGGTAAGGATCGAACCCGGGTGTCTGGTGCTGTTCGGCAGCAGCTGTACCAGTGCACCACTGTGCCGCCCCGCGTACCGAGCGTTCGTTTGTACTTTCAGAGAAAGACTCCTGTATGTGGCTGTGGGAGCCTTTTCAGAACGTACCTGGCTGTGGATTGAAAATGTAGTGAAAGATTAACTTATAAAACGGCCTGACAGATTCTGACAGCACTTATGGGTCTTGGATAATTTATTTAGATCTAATAACAACAATAGTGTGATGGAGATAGCATGATTCCCCCCCCCCCCCCCCCCCCCCTCCCTCATGGCTCTATGTTCTGTCCAATTAATGTGTTGGTGCCTTTGCAAATCAATATGCAACTTTAGGACCCTTGGCCACTGTAGTGGATGAAAGCTTCTTTGGCTGTGAGATATTTCTTTGGCTATGTTTTTAACAGAATCAATCCATTAAAAATAATAAATTGCTTGATTGGAAGACGCTGCATGGAAACAGGCCCTTCGGCCCTCTGAGTTCATGCTGACCGTTCACACTGGTTCTGTCGGTGTTCTTCCAAATAGTTAATGAAATTGCAAACAAAGGGGCTTCTTTAAAATCTTAATCTGCCCCTCAGGTTTGAGGAGCCTTCATTCCACAGTGGAAGATGCATGTGGGTAATTACTTTTAACGTGGGTGGCGATTGATTGATTGATTGATACAGCATAGAAACAGGCCCTTTGGCCCACTGCCACCTTGCTGACCCACAATCACCCATTCACACTAGTTCCATGTTATCCCACTTTCTCGTCCGCTCCCCACACACTAGGGGGCAATTTACAGAGTGCAGATTAACCTACAAACCCGCACGGCTTTAGGATGTGGGAGGAAACCGGAGAACCGAAACCCACGCGGTCACAGGGAGAACGTGCAAACTCCACACGGACAGCACCCGAGGTCAGGATCGAACGCGAGTCTCTGGCGCTTCAAGTGGAGAGGATGGGTGGGTGGGGGAGATCAAGGGAAGCAAGAAGCACTCAGCCGTACATGGTCCGAATGGGAGCCTTTGGCTCCATGTTCTTGGGAGCCCATGGCTATCCCTTTAGGAGCCTCTGGATGGACTGCATGTAGACTTGGTTTCAGATCTGGGTCTATTGACCTTGCCCATTTTGCTATATTTCCATCTCTCAGTATAAACACAGACCACACAGTAGATGTTTTGGAGTGCATCTGAATCTTTTTGAATAATCAGGGGCAGTACAGTGGTGCAGTGGTAGTGCTGCCTTACAGCACCAGAGACCCGGGTTCAATCCTGACTACGGGTGCTGTCTGTACGGAGCTTATACATTCCCCCTGTGACCACGTGTAACGGGTGCTCCGGTTTCCTTCCACACATCAAAGGTGTGCAGGTTTGTAGGTTAATTGGCTTCAGTAAGTTGTAAAATTGTCCCAAATGAGTAGGACGGAACTAGTGTACAGGTGATCGCTGGTCGGTGCAGACTCGGTGGGCCGAAGGGCCTGTTTACATGCTGTATCTCTAAAGTCTAAAGTCTAAAATCTCTCTTGCTCCCTTTGTGACGTGACATCTTGTTACATGTCACAGTCAAGAGTCAGTGATTAATTGACAATAGACAATAGGTGCAGGAGAAGGCTTTTCAGCCCTTCGAGCCAGCACCGCCATTCAATGTGATCATGGCTGATCATCCACAATCAGTACCCCGTTCCTGCCTTCTCCCCATACCCCCTGACTCCGCTATCATTAAGAGCTCTATCTAACTCTCTCTTGAAAGCATCCAAAGAATTGGCCTCCACTGCCTTCTGAGGCAGAGAATTCGACGGATTTACAATTCTCTGACTGAAAAAGTTTTTCCTTATCTCCGTTCTAAATGGCCTACCCCTTATTCTTAAACTGTGGCCCCTGGTTCTGGACTCCCCAACATTGGAAACATTTTTGCCTGCCTCTAGCGTGTCTAATCCCTCAATAACTCTATATGTTTCAATAAGATCCCCTCTCATCCTTCTAAATTCCAGTGTATACAAGCCCAGTCGCTCCAGTCTTTCAACATACGACAGTCCCGCCATTCCGGGAATTAACCTAGTGAACCTACGCTGCACTCCCTCAATAGCAAGAATATCCTTCCTCAAATTTGGAGACTAAAACTGCACACAGTACTCCAGGTGCGGTCTCACTAGGGCCCTGTCCAACTGCAGAAGGACCTCTTTGCTCCTATACTCAACTCCTCTTGTCATGAAGGCCAACATGCCATTAGCTTTCTTCACTGCCTACTGTACCTGCATGCTTACTTTCAGTGACTGATGATCTCTTTGTACTTCCCCATTTCCTAACTTGACACCATTCAGATAATAATCTGCCTTCCTGTCCTTCCAATGTATCTACAACGCTGCAATGACATTCTTGCTTGCAGCAGCTAAACAGGCCCGTAAACACAATACACAAATAATATATGATAATGTTTGTATTAACTAATAACTATAATACCATTGCAAAAAACTGATGAACTTAGTACAACCAGACAGTCCATAGAAGTTCATAGCTGAGGTTAGTGTTAGCTGAGATGGTTACTGGGTGGAAGCCGTTCCTGAACCTGGAGGTCATGAAATATTGCAAATATTTATATAGAACATACAATGTAGAAAAGTACAGCGCAAGGACAGGTTTGAAAATGGGTCCCGACCTAAAACGTCACCTATCCATGTTGTCCAGAGATAAACACAAAATGCTGGAGTAACTCAGAGGGACAGGCACTATCTCGGGATAGAAGGAATGGTGACGTTTTGGGTCGCGATCCTTGTTCAGACCAGTCCAGTCCAGAGATCTTGCCTGACCCACTGAGTTACTCCAGTGCACTGTATCTTTTTCTGTAACCCAACATCTGCATGTCCTTGTTTCTAAAAGAACAGGCCCTTCAGCCCTCTATCGTCTGTGTTTATGTCTGTGCCGAACATGATGCCAGGACCAACTCTCATCTGCCTGCACATAATCCATATCCCTCCGTTCCCTGCACATGCATGAGCCTATCCTGAAGTCTCTGATATGCCACTATCGTATCTGCCTCCACCAACATATGCTTAGACATGTACAATAAATACTTATTAATGTTAAATGCATACATTCCAAAATTGCAAGTACACCATTTCACTGTCCAAAATCCTGCTCACGTACATTAGTCCCCAGTTTAGTAACATCTCGGTTTAAAAAGCTACCTTTCCGTACGGCCTCAATCTCCCCATTTCTGTAATCTTCTATTTTCAACAGGTGAAAAACTTTGTGCGATTTAGTTTTTCACTCCTTCATTGGCCATTTATTGCCTGCTTACTGAAGTGTCACGATGTGGAAGTGCATCATTATCTCTAATTATGAACAAGTTTAATTATATTATCGTTTAATTATAAACATATACTGCAAGCAACATGCTTCATTGTGTCCATACATCACCGTACTCATGAACATGACGATAAACTCCATGAACTTGTGTTGATTGATGATAGCTGCTTCTTTCATTTCTTTTGTGGTAACTTTCCCGGAGAAGTAATCATCTTGATTTTAAAAAAGATGCATAGTGCAGGAGTAACTCGGCAGGTTAGGCAGCATCTCTGGAGAACATAGATAGATGACCCTTCGGGTCGGGACCTTTCTTCAGTCTCTGATTTTGATAAATGTGCTGAATGCGCAGATGAATAATGAACGTTATGACTAGAAATGGATGGAAAGAAAAAATGTTCCCATTGTTGTTAGTTGCTGCATTAATCGGTTGTACGAAATAATTCTTGTCGAAAATTGACAGGGTACATAAATAATAATAATAAATAATACGTTCATACTCTAGAGTCATAGTGATACAGTGTGGAAACAGGCCCTTCGGCCCAGCTCGCCCACACCGGCCAACAATGTCCCAGCTACACTAGTCCCACTTGCCTGTGCTCAGTCCATATCCTTCCAAACCTGTCCTATCCATGTACCTGTCTAATTGTTCCTTAAATGATGGGATAGTCCCAGCCTTAACTACCCCCTCTGGCAGCTTGTTCGATACACCCACCACCTTTTGTGTGAAAAAGTTACTCCTCTGATTCCTATTAAATCTTTTCCCCTTCACCTTGAACCTATGTCCTCTGGTCCTCGATTCCCCTATGCTGGGCAAAAGACTCTGTGAATCTACCTGATCTATTCCTCTCATGATTTAGTATACCTCTATAAGATATCCCCTCATCCTCCTGCACTCCTTGGAATAGAGACCCAGCCTACTCAACCTCTCCTTATAGCTCACACCCTCTAACCATTCAATCTTGGCTTATCTTTCCCTCTCAACCCCATTCTCCTGCCTTCTCCCCATAAACATTGACACCCTTCCTTATCAAAAATCTGTCAATCTCTACCTCGAAAATACCGATTGATTTGGCTTCCACAGTCGTTTGTGGCATTGAATTCCACAGATTCACCACCCTCAGACTAGAGAAATTTCTCCTCTCTCATTTTTAAAGATACATCCTTTTATTCTGAGGCTGTGACCTCTGGTCCTAGACTCTCCCACTAGTGGAAACATCCTCTCCACACCTACGCTATCCAGGCCTTTCACTATTTGGTAAGTTCCAACGAGTTCCCCCCTCATCCTTCTAAACTCCAGCGAGTCGAGGCCCAGAGCTGTCAAATGATTGATTGCTGGCAAAAAAAATTGATTGAGTGGGATCAATATCTCTGAATATGATTCTGCCCTGTATCAACGTCTATATGCACCTATGTTTAAATCAGTGCCAGTGAACAGGAACGAAGTATTCGAAAGTAACCCTTTCTTGTATGTGCCAAATGTTAGATGTGGTTTACCAGAATGTTGCCTGGATTAGAGGGTATTAGCTACAGGGAGAGGTTGGACAGGCTTGGATTGTTCTCTCTGGAAAGCCTGAGGTTGAGGGAGACTTGATAGAAGTATATAAAATTATAAGAGTCAGAACCCCAGAGTGGAAATATCAAACATTAGAGGGCACAGCTTTAAGTTGAGAGGGGCAAAGTTTAAAGGAGATCACGTTTTTTTTTCACACAGAGGTTAGTGGGTGCCTGGAACACGCTGCCAGGGTTGGTGGTGGAGGCAGATATGTTAGTGGCCTTTGAGAGACTTTTGGATTGGCGCATGGATATGCAGGAAATGGAGGGATATAGATCACGAACAGGCAGATGAGAGTTGGTCTTGGCACATGCTCGGCACAGACATTGTGGGCCGAAGGGCCTGTTCCTGAGTTGTACTGTTCCATATTCTAGTAACACATGCACATTAACCCTGCTTCCGAAATGTATTTCCTTTCGCTTCAAAGCATTCACAGTGCCGGTTATTTAATGACTTGTAAATGCTACCATGGTGTGGCATGGAACTGTAAATTATTTTAATTCTGTCATTTTGCATTAAACATGCAACTGCAAGTAGAAAGATTGTCAAGGGCTCCAGTTTTCCCTCAAGCAAACTGTACCTAATGTTAGGTACAGTTGTTAGGAAGTTAGAAATGAGGATTGATAGCAGTGGATGCAAGCATGCGTGGTCTTGGTAATAATCAACCTGGAAGCATTGTTTTAAATCACTGCATGATTGACACAGCTTCAGATATTAATTAGACTTTGCTGTAGTCAGTGGAAGTCCCTTGGGAGTGGTCAAAGCAGAAATTAATGTGTTCCATTTTTAATTTTGTTAATTTCTTTCCATTTCAGTGATTATATATTTAATGACTGAATTTGCATTTGGTCAATGGTGCTTTATTATCACATTGCCAGACATACAGTGAAATTATTTTTTTGCATACAGTTCGGTAGAGTATTTCCATACCCAAGCACAATCCCCAATTCGTGCAAAGTGTGTAGAAATAGTCCACTGAGGCCGCTTGCAAGAGTCGCCAGGTTTTGGCGCCTTTACCAATGTCCAGTCCGGTCCACGCGCTCGGTCTCCTGGAGCAGTGGCCGATCCGGGCAAGTCCCAGGCTGCTGCAGGGCCTCCAGCCGTCAGACCATCCAGTGACCCATCGTCCCTCTCCTTGCCCGGCCACCTTCAGCCTTTGTGTCTTGGGGGAGCCTCCCACTGCCGACCTTGAGGGTGTGGAAGGCAAGACCGCGGTTAACTCTCTTATCGGCCCGTGCTCCTCGCGTCCGCTGTCATCGGCTCCCTCCGTCCTCCTCTCCGGTCCTCAGGGGATGAGGAGTGACCCAGGTCATCGGTTCTTCCTCCCATATATGCCGAACTGTAGCACTTCAAAAAGAAATAAAGGTTTAACAGCAGATTTAATAGGATTTTTCCCCAGGTATAAAAGTCACCTGTAAGAGTAACTCAGCGGGTCAGGCAGCATCTCTGAAGAGAAGGAATGGGTGACATTTTGTGTCAGACCCTTCTTGAGACTGAACTTCACCTATTCCTTTATCTTCGGTATAAACCAGCATCTGCAGTCCCTTCCTACACCAAAGAATGAAAGATTTTTCAGATGATCATTAAGGATTCACAGGTTGCGTTCTTGGTAGTTTGACTGATGTGGGACAATGAATTTTGCTTTATATAATAATGTAAAAGAACAGACTGCTGAGATTGTGTTGAAACCACCAAAGGACTGTGGTTCAATTCTCTGCTTTGCTTTTCGCAATCTTTTAAGTTCTCAATCTGCTTTCATCTTACTCATTTGAGTATATCTATCAGTCAAGCTCTTGGGTTTGCCAGCACATGCTGTGAATCCTTGATTCTTTGCTGAATCTTGGAAAATACTCCTTTACTTTTGAGGTTGTGTTTCCTTCTTTGTACAGTCGGGAAGAAGCTTGGCGGACTGTGAAATGCAGTGGGTACATTTCAGTTTCTAGCTTCTCTGATATAGATCTTAGAATTCATCAAGTCATGCCATTGATGTGAAAACAGAAGTGTCCAACTCTCTTGGAACTGAGGCATTATATCTACAAAGGACAAACTCGGAATACTTCACAGTTCTGAATACAATGCTAAATTCTTTCGGGAGACAAAAGTTAAATTGTAAATTGGGTTTTCGGAAATGGAAACTTTCTCCCTTTGAGTTTATGCAATCGTTCATGGTAGGCCGAGTAACAGATGCAGCGAATATTTACCATCTGTTACTCCTGAAGTTATCAGTGTCAGCGTGTATCTATAGCGGTGCTGATAAGCAGGCGGTCTGCTTTGGTGCAGGTGATAAGTTCCAATTGGTAAACGCGTCCTCGCGCCTTTGATGCTCCGTATCGTAGCTTCAGCACTGGCACGAGCAGAAAACACAAGGGGAAAATAAATTGCTTAAATCATTTTATCAGAGGTGAAAGTCACAACCTTGAGAATTGTGATTTAAATCATAATATTTCCATCCTGTCCCCATCTTTAATTATTATATTTCAGTGATAAGTTGTTATGTTTTGACCATAATTTATTTTAAAATAATTTATTTTTGACCATAAACTATTTTAAAAATATGCAATCAATTAATTTTCCTTGTAATTTTTGTTTAAATTTTCAATTTATTTTTTGTTGTTTTTTTTCCTTCAGATTTATTGCCTATTTCCCATTCATTCCTCCCCACCTACTTCTGTGATGGAGGCATGAAGTTCTGTTCGTCCAGCTGCTCCACGCAGTCGTTGAATTCCACCAGACCATCTGGGCAATTTAATCCCAGTGCTTACATAAATCCAGAATTTCAAAACCAGCCTCAGTAACAATAAGCAGAGCACTTCTGCTTTGTCACAGAACGTAGAACAATACAGCACAGGAACTGGCCCTTCAGCCCGCAATGTCTCTGCCAAACATGATGCCGTTAAACTGATCTCACTTGCCTGTACACGATCCATATCCCTCTATACGTTGCACCTCCATATGGCCACATAAAAGCTTCTCAAACGCCGCCTTAAATTTATCGTATCTGTCTCTACCACCATCCCTGCCCAGGCCCATCACTCTTTTTGCCAAAAAACCTGCCCCGCTCATCTCTATTAAACTTTCCCCCTCTCACCATGAAGCTGTGCCCTCTCGTGTTGGACATTGCCACCCTGGGTAAAAAGGTCCTGTCTACCCTGTCCCCATGCCCGCTATAATTTTATATTCTTCTCTCCCCTCTCCCCTCCAACTCCGACGATCCAAAGAGAACAGTTCAAGTTTATCCAACCTCTCCCTCCAGCTGATTTCCAGCATGGAGTCATATGGCATAGAAGTAGGCCCCTTGTCCCAACTCGTCCATGCCGACCAAGAAGCCCCGTCTAAGCTAGTCCCATTTGTTTGAGTACGGCCCGTATCCCTCTAAACCTTTCCTCTCCATGCACCTGTCCAAATGTTCTTGCATGTTCTCCTTGTGACTGTGTTGGTTTCCTCTGGGTTTCATAGAGTCACAGAAACCGGGTGCTCCAGTTTCCTCCCGTGTGGAGTCACAGAGTCATACCGCATGAAAACCGACTCTTCAGCCAAAGCTGACCCAGTTGCCCCACCTACACTAGTCCCACCTGCCTGCTATTGGCCCATATCCCTCTAACCTCTCCTATCCATCAAGGGTGGCACGGTGATGCAGCGGCAGAGTTGCTGCCTTATAGGACCAGAGACCCAGGTTTGATCCTGACTGCGGGTGTTGTCTGTACAAAGTTTGTACGTTCTCCCCATGCCCTGCGTGGGTTTTCCCCGGGTGCTCCAGTTTCCTCCCTCACTCCAAAAGCGTACTCCAAAAGGTTTGTAGGTTAAATGACTTCTGTAAAATTGTAAGTTTTCCCCAATGCGTAGGTGCTAGTGTATGGGGTGATCGCTGGTTGACATGGACTCGGTGGGCCAAAGGGCCTGTTTCTGCCCTATCTCTAAACTAAACTAAACTATCGATATTAAATTAAACTATTCTCAGAGAGTGGTGAATCTGTGGAATTCTCTGCCACAGAGGGTAGTTGAGGCCAGTTCATTGGCTATATTTAAGAGGGAGTTAGATGTGGCCCTTGTGGTTAAAGGGGTCAGGGGGTATGGAGAGAAGGCAGGTACAGGATACTGAGTTGGATGATCAGCCATGATCATATTGAATGGTGGTGCAGGCTCGAAGGGCCGAATGGCCTACTCCTGCACCTATTTTCTATGTTTCTATGATATACATGTCCATTTGTAGTCTTTTCCCTTTTGATTACAATTTTGAATTTTCTGGTTGGAACTAGGCTGTGATTTTTTTTTTTTTAGTTTAAATAGTCAGTGGTACAGGTAATGGAGTGGAATTATTCAACAGGATTGTAATTTGTAACGTACCTGCAGAGGTCCGTGATCACATTTAAATATGAAAACTCTCGCAGGACAGATAGTGACCTTTTCTTTGTTGCTCATTCAGAGCATGTTCAACAAGGTTTTCCATTAAATGTGGCAACGGCAGTACAAACTAAACCAGTGATGCTAATCCTCCATCAAGGGGCTCACCAAACTGTAGGCTTGTAGCAAAGAAAATTGCTTTCAAGTATTTTTATTTAGTATGACAATGACAAAATAGGCAGTGTGGTATGCTGTGAAAATAATTCTTCCCTTCAAATCTCAGCTGAGCTTGGCAATCAGTATCATTGAATTGCTTTTATAGATTTCTGTACTTTCAAATAATATAAAAATGGGCATCAAGGTATAATAATCTACTCAATATTCATTTCTCTTTAAGTCCCATCAACTCTCATGCAATTCTCGTAGCGAATAATCCAATAAACCTGAAATCTTGTGGGTTAATTGGCTCGGTATGTTGCCGCTGTTGTGTTGTGAAAGTGTGATAACATAGAACTAGTGTGAACGGGTGTTCGATGGCCAGCATGGACTCTGTGGGCCGAATGGCCTGTTTCAATGCTGTGTCGAACAATCAATCAATCAATGGCCACCCATATTGAAAGTAATTACACACTGACATCTTCAAACATGGATTGTTTTCTCTGGGATGTTTTGTTTTAAGTTCAGAGATACAGCGCGGAAACAGGCCCTTTCGGCCCACTCGGTCCGCGCCGACCAGTGATCCCCGCACAATAACACTATCCTATACCAACTAGGGACAATTTTTACATTTACCAAGCCAATTAACCTACATACCTGTACGTCTTTGGAGTGTGGGAGGAAACCAAAGATCTCGGAGAAAACCCACGCAGGTCACGGGGAGAACGTACAAACTCTGTACAGACAGGAGTGTTGGGGGATGGCGGGAGACGTGATAGAAGTATATAAAATGATGAGAAGCAAAGATAGGGTACACAGCTACCTCAATCCTCAGGGTCACAGTAGGAAGAAAAAATGTTTTTCTTCAACATCTCTTCAATTCTATGCAAATTCTATGATGTTCTCGGGAACAGCTTCTTCCCCTCTGTTATCAGGCTTCTGAACGGTCCTTCCATAAGCTAGGGTACTGTCTGATTCACCTCTACCCCATTGAGGACATTGGACTTTGTCTGTGGAACTGGTGCGCTACAATGCTGAGAACTATATTCCGCACTCTGTATCTTCCCCTTTGCTCTACCTATTGTACTTGAGTTTGACTTGATTGTGTTTGTGTACGGTATTATTTGATCTGTTTGCACAGCACGCCAAAGAAACCCTCTCACTGCAGCCGGGTACACGTGAGGATAATGAGCCTGAATCTAAAACCGGAGCTGCCTTTGTGCTGTGGTCTGCCGTGTGTGGTCCGTGCAGTGGCCAGGGAGAGGCAGTGTTGCTCTGCTGAAATGACAACTAAACGCTCGACTTTCTCTCCCACAGAAAGAACGTGAGAAAGGGTCTAACCTGGCATTCATGTTCCGCCAACCATTTGCTGCTGGTCGAGTCTTCAGCATCAGCATGTTAGATACACTGCTGTACCAGGTAGAACCAGACTTCACTTTCATTCAAATCCCAAACTCCAATAGGCTGTCAATAACTCATACAAACAGGCTGACTTGGAGCATTGCCAAATGAGGAATATGTGTGCACCTATCCTGCAAATTAGTACATCCTTTTTTATGGAGTAGGCTGATTGGCATTTATTTGATTTGACATTCATCTTATGAATCCAACAATGTCAAATGCTGTATAATCAGGCTAAATGATTAGGATTTTTTTGCCTCATCAAAAAGCCGAAATTACCACCAAACGATTCTCTGTACAAATTACATTCATGTTGGCTTCTGCAGGTAAAGATTATATCTCAGGCGTCTGCAGGCTCAGTCCTGATGCGTGTTCAGGACTTAGTAATAAAGAACATCCGTTATTGAAGACAAGAATTCTCAATGAAACAAAATGTCAGTAACCCAGTGAATCACAGTCAGCCCATGTGATGCACTCGGCTCTTAAAGGAACCCAGACACTTCACTTTAGTTTAGAGATGCAGCGTAAAGCCATGCACCCCATCGCCTATTTACACATAGAAACTTTTATGATTGGTATTTATGAAAGCATGCACTAGTATCAATTGAGCCAAAGATAGCCACAAAGTGCTGGAGTAACTCAGTGGTTCAGGCAGCATCTTTAGGAAAAGGGGACGTACAACGAGATCTGGGTGTCCTAGTGAATCAGTCACTGAAAGGAAGCATGCAGGTACAGCAGGCAGTGAAGAAAGCCAATGGAATGTTGGCCTTCATAACAAGAGGAGTTGAGTATAGGAGCAAAGAGGTCCTTCCGCAGTTGTACAGGGCCCTAGTGAAACTGCACCTGGAGTACTGTGTGCAGTTTTGGTCTCCAAATTTGAGGAAGGACATTCTTGCTATTGAGGGCGTGCAGCGTAGGTTTACTAGGTTAATTCCCGGAATGGTGGGACTGTTGTATGTTGAAAGACTGGCGCGACTGGGCTTGTATACACTGGAATTTAGAAGGATGAGAGGAGATCTTATCGAAACGTATAAGATCATTAAGGGGTTGGACACGTTAGAGGCAGGAAACATGTTCCCAATGTTGGGGGAGTCCAGAACAAGGGGCCACAGTTTAAGAATAAGGGGTAGGCCATTTAGAACTGAGATGAGGAAAAACGTTTTCAGTCAGAGAGTTGTGAATCTGTGGAATTCTCTGCCTCAGAAGGCAGTGGAGGCCATTTCTCTGAATGCATTCAAGAGAGAGCTGGATAGAGCTCTTAAGGATAGCGGAGTCAGGGGGTATGGGGAGAAGGCAGCAACGGGGTACTGATTGAGAATGATCAGCCATGATCACATTGAATGGCGGTGCTGGCTCGAAGGGCCGAACGGCCTCCTCCTGCACCTATTGTCTATTGGAACATGGATAGTTGACGTTTTGGGACGGGACCCTTCTACAGACAGGTTCCGACCTGAAACGCCACCCATCTTTTTTTCTTCAGAGATGCTCTCTGACCAGCTGACTGACTCCAGCACTTTGTATCCATCTTCGGTATAAACCAGCATCTGCAGTTCCTTCCTGCACATATCAATTGTAAATTGTATTGGTCACTCAGCTTCTGAGATCTCCTCAAGAGAAAAGGTGCATTTGTCTGTTGAGAAATACGCTTCAAAGCATGGATTGCTTTCTCTGGAGTGTCGGGGTGGAGGAGAGACCTGATAGAAGTATATACAGTTATGAGAGGCATAGATAGGGGAGACAGTCAGAACCTTTTTCCCCAGGTGGAATTCCAAAGACTAGAGGACATAAATTTAAAGTGAGAGGGGCAAAGTTTAAAGGAGGTGTAAATCATGAGAGGAATAGATCAGGTAGATGCCCACAGTCTCTTACCCAGAGTAGGGGGGGTCGAGGACCAGAGGACATAGGTTCAAAGTAAAGGGGAAAAAATTTAACAAGAATATGAGGGGTAACTTTTTCACACAAAGGGTGGTGGGTATATGGAACGAGCTGCCAGAGGAGGTAGTTGAAGTTGGGACTATGGCAACATTTAAGAAACAATTAGACAGGTATATGGATTAGACAGATTTGGAGGGATATGGGCAGGTGGGACTAGTGTAGCTGGACATGTTGGCCGGTGTGTGCAAGCTGGGCCGAAGGGCTTGTTTCCACGCTGTTTCACTTTATGACTATGAGATGTTTGGGGCATGTTGTTTACACAGAGGGTGGTGGGGACCAGGGGAGTGGTAGAGGCAGATACGATAGGGGCATTTTAAGAAGCATTTGGAAAGGCACATGGATATGCAGGGAATAGAGGGATATGGATCATGTGCTGGCAGAGGTGATTAGTTCATATTGGCAACATGTTTGGCACAGAAACTGTTGGCCGAAGGGCCTGCTCCTGTGTTGTACTATTCTATGTAGAAACAAAGACATGCACATACTAGGTAATACACAGAAGGGCACAAAGTACTGTATAACTCAGCGGGTCAGGCAGTATCTCTGGAGAATATGAATCGGTGATATTTTGGGTTGAGACCCTTCTTCACACTGGGTGACGTTTCGGGGCAAGACCCTTCTACAGACTGAAGATCTTGGGTGTGAAGAAGGGTCTCGCCCTGAAACATCACCTATCCATGTTTTCCCGAGATGCTGCCTGACCCGCTGAGTTACTCCAGCACTCTGTGAAACGTCATGTATCCATGTTCTCCAGAGATGCTGCCTGACCCGCTGAGTTACTCCAGCACTCTGTGAAACGTCACCTATCCATGTTCTCCAGAGATGCTGGCTGACCCGCTGAGTTACCCAGCACTTTCTGCACTGTTCTATATTCTAAGTCATTCGCCAATCAAAGGCAGGCCAGGGTAATGTGGGCCTTTGATGATATTGGCTGCTTTTTTGAGACAAACGTGATCTTGAAGGGCTGTAAGGCCACCTCAAGTGCTGTAGCTAAAATACTTATATTATTCCAGCAAGATCTTTCACTCTGGTGAATAGTTCCATTGTAATATGTTGTTTGCTATTTGTTTTCATTGCAGTCATTTGTGAAGGACTATATGATATCTATCACACGGCTGCTTCTAGGATTGGATACAACGCCGGGTTCTGGATTCCTCTGCGCGGTACGTTCCATTTACCCATTTGTTACAAGTTCCTAATACGTGAATTGTTCCATAAACATCGCCAGGTGTCTGCCTTGCGGCAGCTTGCCTCTGCTCAGTAATGCCTCTCCTTTGTATTGTCTCTCCTTAATTTTAAGGCAAGATTTTCATCAATTTGTGTCACTTTCGACGTTTGATTATTTGGATCTCAGTGCCAACCAGACATCGAGTAAAAATATAGAGGGAGGTCCAGGTGAACCTCTGTCTCTGCTGCAAGGGCTGCCTTGGTCCCTGGACGGAGGTGAGGGAGGAGATATAGGGGCCGGTGTTACATCTCCTGCAGTTGCAGGGGAAAATACCTGGGGAGGGGACTCTTGGGTGGAAATGGATGAGGGAACCGAGGAGTAGTGGAGGGAGTGGTCTCCGCGGGAAGTGGGTGGGGATGAGAAGATGTTTGATGGCGGTGGGATCAGGTTGGAGGTGATGGGAATGTCCGAGGATGATGTGTTGGCTGTGTGGAGGCTGGTGGGGTGAAAGGTAAGGACCAGGGGAACTCTATTCTGGTTCAGTCTCGGGGGAGGGGGAGCGAGAGCAGAACTACGGGGCACAGAGGAGACACGGGTGAGGGAGGCAACCACAACAGCAGGGGGGGGATACAACACTCACGAAGGAAAGAGGACCCCTCGGATATCCTACAATGGAAAGCCTCACCTTGAGAGCAGATGCGGTGGAGACAGTGACACTGAGAGTAGGGGACAGTGCCCCTGCAGGGTGGGAGATGGGACAGCATCTGCACTTCCTCACGTTTCCAGACATCTTAACAACATCAACTTGACCAACAGCATTGACAATAGACAATAGACAATAGGTGCAGGAAGAGGCCATTCGGCCCTTCGAGCCAGCACCGCCATTCAATGTGATCATGGCTGATCATTCTCAATCAGTACCCCATTCCTGCCTTCTCCCCATACCCCCTGACTCCGCTATCCTTAAGAGCTCTATCCAGCTCTCTCTTGAATGCATTCAGAGAATTGGCCTCCACTGCCTTCTGAGGCAGAGAATTCCACAGATTCACAACTCTCTGACTGAAAAAGTTTTTCCTCATCTCAGTTCTAAATGGCCTTCCCCTTGTTCTTAAACTGTGGCCCCTTGTTCTGGACTCCCCCAACATTGGGAACATGTTTCCTGCCTCTAACGTGTCCAACCTCTTAATAATCTTATACGTTTCGATAAGATCTCCTCTCATCCTTCTAAATTCCAGCATATACAAGCCTAGTCGCTCCAGTCTTTCAACATATGATAGTCCCGCCATTCCGGAAATTAACCTAGTAAACCTACGCTACACGCCCTCAATAGCAAGAATTGAGACAGGAACAGGAGCTTCTGGGATGGGGGCTTATCTAAAAAGCCTGTTAAATGCCGTTTATAGAATCGGTCTCCGACACCAACCCAGGCAGTGTGTTCCACGCACCCACCACCATTAGTGTAAAAAAAAGTTGCCCTGCACTTCCCCTTTAAACTTTGCCCCTCTCACCTTAACACTATGCCCTTTAGTATTTGATATCTCTATCCTGGAAAAAGGTTCTGACTGTCTACCCTATCTATGCCTCTCTTAATTTTATATACTCGTATATACTTCTCTCAGCTTCTGACGCTCCAGAGAAAACAATCCAAAGTTGTCTAACCTCTCCTTACAGCTTACACCCTCTAATCCAGGAAGCACACTTTGGCACCTCTCCCACAACCTCCACATCCTTCTTTCAATGGGGTAAATCCAATGGCGTGCTGAGTTCCAATGACGTGCTGAGAGTCACGCAGCGTGGAAGCAGGCCGTTCAGCCCAACTCTCCTTGATCAATGAACCATTCAGCCCACAGCGTGCCCTCTAATTTTAGAATCCTCTTGCCCAGGAAAAAGATACAAGCGTTCAGTGTATCGATGCCCCTCGTGATCATGTACGCTTCAATAGAGTACAACCACTATTATATCTGCCTCCACTACCACCCTTCCCAGCACCAAAGAAAAAAAGTCCCAGCCGACACAACCTCTCTCTGTAACTCAAGCCCAGGTAACATCCTGGTGAATCCATTCTCTTGCTTATTCAATTTGGCGTCGTGTTTTCCTGAAGAAAGAATTGCCAATAAGCAAACATTGTCCCTTCTATTACGTCTCTCACATTAATGCCTGGGCAGTTGCAAACTATAGCTTTTTGCAGGTTTAATCTTGTAAGAAAGTATGTTCAAAAGCACTTGGTGGAGAGCCCTGATTGGTAACTAAGCAACAATGTGACTCAGTTCACTGTTGCTAAGTAATTTCTGAATGGGCTCAATAGCTCATATTTTTATCATTTGTGTGTTGAAAGTGCATGTCATAATATCCAGTGCACCAATGTAGGTTTCTGAGCTCTTTTTTAATGCATTGTTACCTGTATCTAGTAGTTCTGAAAAATCAGATTTGCACCTGATTGTGTTCTTTTTTTAAATTGTATTTCTGCTGTTTGAATATTGCGGCCTAATTTGGGAGTTTAGAGTGTAGAGAGATACAGCAAGGAAACTGACCCTTTGGTCTACCGAGTCCACGCCGACCATCGATCACACGTTCACACTAGTTCTATGTTATTCCACGTTCTCACCCGCTCCCTACAATTTGCAGAGGATAGTTAACCTACAAACCCGCACGTCTTTGGGATGTGGGAGGAAACCGGAACACCCGGAGGCAACCCACGCGGTCACAGGGAGAACTTGCAAACTCCACACGGACATAGTCAGGATGGAACCTGGGTCTCTGGCACTGTGAGGCAGCAGCTCCACCCGCTAAACCATTGTACTGCCATGGACATCTCCAGGATTCTGTTATAGCTCCAACAGAACCTGTTGGAGGGGAACTTTAGAGCATAGAACGGATCAGTATAGCATGGGAAGAGGCCCTTCGGCCCACAATGTCCATGTCGTAAGTGACGGTAGATTAAACTAATCTCTTCTGCCTGCACATAATCCATATCCCTCCTTTCCCTGCATTTCCATGTGCCGTTCTGAAAGTCTTTTAAATGTCACTATCATATCTGCCTCCACCAGCGCGTTCCAGGCACCCACCACCCTCTGTGTAAAAAAACATTCACTCTCCTTTAAACTTTGCTCCTCTCACCGTAAACCTATGCTTTCTAGTCTTTGACATTTTCACCCTTGGGGAAAAGTTTCTGACAGATTACCCTCTCTACACCTCTCATAATGTTAAAGAATCTACAGTACTTCTTCCATGTGCTCACTTTTATTCGTTTTTATTCTCCCCCCTAAATCTCTTAATTTCCCCACTCTATCCAAAATGTTTCATCAATCAAGTATATAAAATCATGAGAGGAATAGATCGGGTAGATGCAGAGTCTCTTGGCCAGAGTAGGTGAATCGAGGACCAGAGGACATAGATTTAAGGCGAAGGGGAAAAGATTTAATAGGAATCTGAGGGGTAACTTTTTCACACAAAGGGTGGTGGGTGTATGGAACAAGCTGGCGGAGGAGGTGGTTGAGGCTGGGACTATCCCAACATTTAAGAAACTGTTAGATAGGCACATGGATAGGACAGGTTTGGACGGCTATGGACCAAACGAGGGCAGGTTGGACTAGTGTAGCTGGAACATGTTGGCTGTTGTGTGAAAGTTGGGCTGAAGGGCCTGTTTCCACACTGTATTACTCTATGACTCTAATCTTTATCTGGTTATGTTTTAGAATTTTACATAGCACCAGAAATAATTGCCATTATTTTATATACTTCTGTCAAGTTTCGGTTTATTATTGTCAAACAAGGTACAGCGAAAAGCTGTTTTTGCATGCTATCCAATCAGATCATATACTAGTGTACATAAATATAATCAACTCAAATTCATGTACAACTCAAGGTAGAGCAAAGGGGAAGATACAGAGTGTAGAATATAGTTCTTAGCAAATTGCCCCAATCATTTTTTGTAGTTTAGCATGTCTAGACCCGAAACGCCACCCATTCTTTCTCTCCAGAGATGCTGCCTGTCCCACTGAGTTACCCCAGCATTTTGTGTCTACCTTCGATTTAAACCAGCATCTGCAGTTCTTTCTTACACCTTTAGCCCACCAAGTCCACACCGATCATTGATCCGGGTACTTTCCCCTGCAACCGCAGGAGATGCAACACCTGTCCCTTTACCTCCCCCCTCAACTCCATCCAAGGACCCAAACAGTCTTTCCAGGTGAGACAGAGGTTCACCTGCACCTCCTCCAACCTCATCTATTGTTTCCGCTGCTCGAGATGTCAACTTATTTACATCGGCGAAACCAATCGCAGGCTCGGCGATCGTTTCGTTCAACACCTTCGCTCAGTATGCCTTAACCAACCTGATCTCCCGGTGGCTGAGCACTTCAACTCCCCCTCCCACTCCCAGTCTGACCTTTCTGTCATGGGCCTCCTCCAGTGCCATAGTGAGGCCCACCGGAAATTGGAGGAACAGCACCTCATATTTCGCTTGGGCAACTTGCAGCCCAGCGGTATGAACATCGACTTCTCCAACTTTAGATAGTTCCTCTGTCCCTCCCGTCCCCTCCTCCTTCCCAGATCTCCCACTGTCTTCCTGTCTCCACCTATATCCTTCCTTTGTCCCGCCCCCCTGACATCAGACTGAAGAAGGGTCTCGACCCCAAACATCACCCATTCCTTCTCTCCTGAGATGCTGCCTGACCTGCTGCGTTACTCCAGCAGTTTGTGAAATAAAAACCCATTCACATTAGTTCTTTGTTATCTTTCTTGGTCGCTTTAACAACGAACCACCATTAAGCAAATGCATTGTAGCGCACCAGTTCCAGAGACAAAGTCCAATGTCCGCAATGGGGTCGAGGTGAAGAACCCGCTTCCATGCTAATTCTTTCAATCTTATCATGACTTTGCCCAAGGGTTTGTTTCTTTTTTTGTTTGTTTATTATTGCCATGTACAGTGAAAAGTTTTGTCCTGCGTGCCATCTAAACAGGTTAGATAATACCATGCATAAAAACCGTCTTCATACCCAAGTACAATAGATAGATCAAAGGGGAAGATACAGAGTGCAGAGTATGGATCTCAGCATCTCAGAGACAAAGTCCAATGTCCACAATGGGGTAGAGGTGAATTGGACGGTACCCTCGCTTATGGGAGTCCTGCTCAGAAGCCTGATAACAGAGGGGAAGAAGCTGTTCCAGAGTCTGGTGGTGTGCGCCTTCAAGCCTCTGTACTTTCTACTGAACGGGTGCAGGGAGAAGAAGGAATGACCGGGGTGGGACAGGTTATTGATTATGTTGGTTGCTGCCTGAGCAACTAAGTTACATTTTGTGTACTACGCTTCTGCAGTTCCTTGAATCTACCCATTATTCGAATGTAGATCACCTTTCTCTTGCTTCTCCTGGGCACCCAATTCTACACAATGTCAGGAGGCACTACCTTTACCCTAACCATATAATCACAGCATGGGGCGGCACGGTGGTGCAGCGGTGGAGTTGCTGCCTCTGCAGCACCAGAGACAGCTGTCAGTACGTAGTTTGTACGTTCTCCCTGTGACCGCATGGGTTTTCTCCATGTGCTCTGGTTTCCAAAGATGTACAAGTTTGTAAGTTAATTAGCTTTGGTGAAAATTGTAAATTGTCCCTAGTGCGTAGGATAGGGCTCGTGTACAGGGTGATTGATGGTCGGCACGGACTCAATGGGCTGAAGGCATTTTATCTCTAAAGTCTAAAGCATGTTAAATTTTCAAAACCAAAATCTGTTCCAGTCTTCACCAGAGAGGCTTAACTTTTGAAAAGGGACATTTTCATTCGGAATCCTTATTGTATGTTTTTAGCCTCGGTTTCTATCTGAGAACGCTAGATAACAATAAGTCCTGTGTCTATTCACTGTTCAGTGACCTTACGTGAAGAAAGCTTTTTCACTCATCAAAAGCTTGAAGTTTAACCAACAAATAAAAGGAACCAAAACAGCGAGTGGAGGTGTTACACCTTTGGTGTAGATAAGCACTTGTCAATTTAAGCAGCAGAGAACAGCTACAGATATGAAAAGCTTTGTATTTACTGGAAAGAGCTGGTTAATTTTGTTCTTACTACCTTGCCAAAGCTGAAAGCTGATTTGATGCAGGCCAGGGGAATTTCTCAATATATTTAAAGTGGGGACACGAGGAACTGCAGATGCTGGTTGCCTAGAAAAGACACAGTGTGCTGGAATAACTCAGAGGGTCAGGCAGCATCTGTGGAAAACATGGGTAGGGGACTTTTCCGGTTGGGACTCTTCTTCAGGCCGATTGTAAGGGAGGGGGGAGGGAGGGAGGAACAAAAGCTGGAAGAGAGGAGAGCCAGGACAAACCTTGCAAGTGATAGGTGGATACAGGTGATGGGGAGGGGGGTGGGGTTGACAAGCAGATGGTGGGACAAAGGCCAAAGATGAGTAAAAAGGTGTGAGCCAAAAGGATTGAAGAGTTGCCAACTGTGAAGACAGAGGAAAAAATGAGGTGGGGGAAGAGGGGAGAAATAGAGTGCAGATCTGGTTGGGTCATTGAGGAGGGGGGAGAGGGAGAAAGGGCTGTGTGGACTCACTGGCAAGTGATAGGTGGATACATGTTGGGGGGGGGGGGGGGTTCTGATTGACCGATAATTGATTGATTGGCTGACATTTTATTATCACATGTGGCATGTCACAGTGAAATCCCTTGTTTTGAATAATACCATACTCAAGTATGCAGAGAGTGTGAGATAAGGTCATCAGGATAGAAGATGAGTGACATGTGCAGCTAGAGGAGGGAATATATGAGGAAGGGGACGGGTGGGAGAAAGAACAAAAAAAGACTTGGTGTAACAATTATTTAGTGATGAATGTACTGTGTTAATGAGGGAATTCAGATTGTACGTTTTTACAATGCACTTTCAGCAGTGGCTATTTCTGAACATCCCACACTTTGAGCTTGCACCAGTACAATACTTCAAAGCTAAAAAGATGGGGCAGACGATATATCAATCATACGGATCGTCCCTGTTGTATTGTACTAATATAATGTGGAACCGTACTCCAAATTTTAATGCAGTATCTTGCAACAACTGTGTTGAAGGCTGTAGGAGGATTCCATCCCAGTGCTTTGCAGCATTAATAAAACTTAAGTCCAAGTCCACAGTGCACGGTATAAAAATTGATTTTATTCAGCAGCATGAAGTGGAGGTTCGTGCTTCTAGATTTATGTGGTGCATTTAGTTTAAATGCATCTCTTCCACATTTTTATGTCCCAATATGTCCTAGCTGAAGGTTGAGGGAGGATAGTTTTAAGCAGAGAGAGCGTCTAGAGAGAGGTGCGGCACGGTGGCGCAGCGGTGGCGTTGCTGCCTTACAGCGCCAGAGACACAGGTTCAATTCTGACTACAGGTGCTGTCTGTGCAGAGTTTGCACGCTCTTCCTGTGAATGTTTGGGTTTTCTCCGGGTGCTTCGGTTTCCTCCCACACTCCAAAGACGTGCAAGTTTGTAGGTTAATTGGTTTCTGTTAATTGTCCCTAGTGTGTAGGATAGAAATAGTGTACGGGCGATCACTGGGCAGCGTGGACTCAGTGGGCTGAATGACCTGTTTCCAACTCTGCAACTAGAAATGGAATTGCACGTGAACCTAGGTGGGTGGGTTAGTAATTTTACAGATGACACCAAGATTGCTGAGGTTAGAAGTTCAAGTGCTTGTCCAAACAGTTCTTAAGTTTTGATTTTGAATACACAAACCTCTGGTGTTCAATTAATATCTTTACCAAACATGCCAAGCCGATATTATGCCCGGAGGACCCACTACCATCTGAAATAATGTGGAGCTAATTAAATATTATGAGACAAAAAGAAAGTTACTTTCCAATTTAATGTATAATCATAGTCAATAATAGCTGTCTTGAACAAGAATATTAGATTGATAATATTGCTAAAATCCGATTTGTAATTGTTACAATAGTTCCATTACTCACCCACCTCAACACTAAAATTTACCCATTACTATAGTTTAGAAGAAGGGTCTGAAAAACGGTCTCGACCCAAAACGTCACCTATTTCTTCTCTCCGGAGATGCTGCCTGTCCCACTGAGTTACTCCAGCTTTTTGTATCTATCTATCTATCTATAGTTTAGATTAGTTTAGTTTGGAGATATAACATGGAAACAGGCCCTTTGGCCCACCGAGTCCATGCCGACCAGCGATCAACCATACACTTGTTCTATCCAACATACTAGGGGCAATTCACAGAAGCCAATCAACCCACAAACCCACACGTCTTTGAAGTGTGGGAGGAAGAACCTGTTTCCATGCTATTTCTTTCAATCAATTCTATCAAGCATTCAATCATGACCTCTCCTGCCTTCCTTAGCGCTGTTCGAAGAGCTAGCTATTAAAGCGTAAACTCTGAAGACAGTAACGATTCAATCAGCAGGAGCTCGATCAGACCTTTAGACTTTGGGGATGCAACGTGGAAACAGGTCTTTCAGCCCACCGAGTCCGCGCTGACCAGTGATCATCCTGTACACTAGCACTATCCTACACACTAAGGGCAATTTACAATTTTACCAAAGCCAATTAACCTACAAACCTGTATGCCTTTGGAGTGTGGGAGGAAACCCACACGGGTCACGGGGAGAACATACAAACTCCATAAGGACAGACCCTGTAGTCTAGATTGAACTCTGGTCTCTGGTGCTTTAAGGCAGCAACTCTACCACTGCAATACTGTGCTGGACTATTGTTTCTACAATGGAAAAAATCACAGGGAAAATAGCCCCTACCATCCAAGCAAAGATTAACTATGCACCGGTGAATGGCTTTAATAGACATGTCCATGTTGCCAAGTTTATGTGCACTTGGGCGACTGATGGAGAGGACCGGAGGTATCTTTTTGGTGAACAGCTGCACTGCTAATCACAGTTCTCTGCCTGATTGTCTGTCAGTCCGACTGTTAATCATCTTGTATCTGGGACACATAAATTGCAGAAGGTGACACATTTGTCCATCACTATTTTTGAATAGCTGCATCTTGACTTTTCAGAAAACAAGGAGAGAAACCCAGGGCTGATGTTCCATCAATGTAAGGAGATGGTGCTTCACATCAGCTCCTGTGTTTGCATTGCAAAACAGTCCCCAGTTTGATTGGAGTTAACAATGGGGTGAGAAATGTGCTGTGCCTCCTCCACTGTGACTTGGTAAATTATTCATTCAAGTCAGGACACTAAACTCACGTTAGAGTCATATGGCAGGGAAAGACTGTGCCCACCGAGAAACCCACACGGGTCACGGGGGAGAACATACAAACTCCATATGGACAGAACCCGTAGTTTGTATTGAACTTATTCCTCCTTCTCCCTGCTCCCGTCGGGCAGAAGGTACAGAAGCTTGAAAGCACCCACCTCCAGACTCAGGAACAGCTTCTTCCCCTCTGTTATCAGGCTTCTGAACGGCCCTTCCACAAGCTTGGGTACTGTCCGATTCACCTCTACCCCATTGTGGACATTGGACTTTGTCTCTGAGGTGCTGAGAACCATACTCTGCACTCTGTATCTTCCCCTTTGCTCTATCTATTGTACTTGGGTATGAAGATTGTTTTTATGCATGGTATTATCTAATCTGTTTAGATGGCACGCAGGCAGGACAAAACTTTTCACTGAACCTCGGTACATGGCAATAATAAACAAACAAAAAAAGAAACGAACCTTTGGGTCAAGTCATGATAAGATTGAAAGAATTAGCTTGGAAGTGGGTCCTTTGGCCCACCGAGTCCATGCCGACCATCGATCACCTGTTCTCACTGGTTCTATGCTATCATGACAACCAACAAACCCCATTGAAGCTAATCCCATTTGTCCACATTTGGTCCATATTCCACTAAACCTATAGAGTGATGGAGCCGTCCAGCACACAAACAGGAAAGTTGTCTTCACAGTTATTGCATTCAACAGCAGTGTTGGGATTGTTCAATGGGGGTATATTGCATGATGTTGCCTTCAGTCTTTTTATTTTTAATTGTAATCTTCAAACGTAGAACAGTGCAGCACAGGAACAGACCCTTCAGCCCACAATGTCTGACTGTGCCCAACTTGATATCTTACCTGCTTGCACATAATCCATATCCCTCCATTCCCTGCATATCCATGTACTTATCCAGACATCTCTTAAATGCCTCCACCCCCACCCCCGGCAGAGTGTTCCAGGCACCCAACGCCCTCTGTGGGGAAACAAAAAGTCGCCCCACACATCTCCTTTAAACTTTTCCCCTCTCACCTTAAAGCTATGCCTTCTAGTCCTTGGCACTTCCTCCCTGGGAAGAAGGTTCTGACACTCTGATTGTGGGCCAAAGGGCCTGTCCCTATGTTGTACTTTCCTATGATATTTGACATTACCACTCTGGGGATAAAGGTTCTGGCTGTCTACCCCATCTATACCTGTCATCATTTTATATACTAATATCGGGTGTCTCCTCAATGGCCACTTAACGATAGAAGGCTTGTAATAAAAACATGATCACATTCAAGATCAAAGTATCTTTGTGATGATGAATTATTAATTTACCTTTTCCCTTGTTCAGATTCTACCTAAACCATCCTTGTGTCTAATTAGAGTCAACAAAAACAAGACACTCGTCGGAGAGTCTAGGACCAGAGCTTCAGAATATAAGCATGTACCTTTAGAATGGAGATGAGTAGGAATTTCTTTAGTCTAGGTGGTGAATCTGTGGAATTCATTGCCACAGACGGCTGTGGGGATCAAGTCATTGGGTATTTTTAAAGTGGAGATTGGCAGATTCTTGATTAGTAAGGGTGTCAAAGGTTTCAGAGAGAAGGCTGGAAAATGGGGTTGAGAGGGAAAGATAGATCAGCCATGATTGAATGGCGGAGTGGACTCGGTGAGCCAAATACCCCACTTCTGATCCTCTGACTGAGAGATTTATGAACTGAAGTGGAAAAGCATAATCAAACACACGTTCAAGGCTGCTTTGTGGCGATGAATCATGAAAATACCTACCTTCCCCTTGAACAGATTCCACTTGAAGCATCATTGTGTCCAATTAAACTCGGCAACTGCAATGCGTCCGGACAAGTGCAGAGAAGTCTGCAGGCCAATGTCAAAGTCATGTTTACTGAGCGGTCTTGCTCTTTTTCACACAGATGAAGATCACAGAGGATGACTTGTGGATCCGGACATACGGCCGGCTGTATCAGAAGCTTTGCTCGTCCTCAGGCGATATCCCCATTGGCATCTATCGCACAGAGACACAAAAGCTCGCAACATCAGAGGTACGACCTTCTGCTAATGTGCACGAACTCTACTCTTAATTGACATCATCTGTTGCTCAGTTTGAAAATGTGCAAGACATCTCCTAGGCTGTTTTATATACGCAAACCAGTGAATTTTACTTCCAGCATTATTTAAGGATTTGCAATTTGAATCTGCTTCTATACGAGCCGGTAGCTTCCCCTTTAGTGCGTATTTGAAACGTGAGTCATTGCATTTAAATGGTAATATCTGTGTTATTTACTGCTGAAATTAGATATTAGGAAAATCCAGGCAGAATCTGCATACAAAATATATCATTGGTTCTACTCCAATCTTATGCACTGCCCTATGCATATCTGGCAACTTATTTTAAAAAAAATTCTCTATCAGCGATAAAAATATATTATTTTTATTTTATACTTGATCACCGACAGTCTTTTGCTTTTCTTCCCACTTCTTTCTCTGTTGTTGTCATTACTTCTGCTTTGCCACTGAGGTTCTTCCAAATGAGGATTGTTTGTTTTTGCCATTAACACAGAAACGTAGAAACATAGAAAATAGGTGCAAGAGGAGGCCATTCAGCCCTACAGGCCACCACCGCCATTCATTGTGATCATGGCTGATCATCCACAATCAGTAACCCGTGCCTGCCTTCTCCCCATACCCCTTGATTCCGCTAGCCCCAAGAGATCTATCTAACTCTCTTTTAAATTCATCCAGTGAATTGGCCTCCACTGCCTTCTGTGGCAGAGAATTCCACAAATTCACAACTCTCTGGGTGAAAAAGTATTTTCTCATCTCAGTTTTAAGTGGCCTCCCCTTTATTCTTAGACTGTGGCCCCTGGTTCTGGACTCGCCCAACATTGGGACCATTTTTCCTGCATCTAGCTTGTCCAGTCCTTTTAAAATTTTATATGTTTCTATATGCAGAATTTTGTTGATGAAATAATATTAAATGTGCAGGATTTTTTTTGATTAAATAATATAAACATAGAAAGTTTAGAGGGCCTGTCAATTCTTTGTTGAAAGAAAGACATAGAGTGCCGGAGTAACTCAGCGGGTCAGGCAGCAAGTCTGGAGAACGTGGACAGGTGACTTTTCAGGTTGGGACCCTTCTTCAGAGATACGTAGATACAGCAGTATTGAAAGTGCGTGATAGTGGAGACAAAAGAAACTGCAGGTGTTGGAATCGAGCTAAACACAGTGCTGGAGTAACTCAGTGGGTCAGGCAGCATCTCTGGAGAACATGGATAGGTGACGTTTCACAGAGTGCTGGAGTAACTCAGCGGGTCAGGCAGCATCGCTGGAGAACATGGATAGGTGACGTTTCACAGAGTGCTGGAGTAACTCAGCGGGTCAGGCAGCATCTCTGGAGAACATGGATAGGTGACGTTTCGGGTTGGGACCCTTCTTTGGTCTGATTGGACTACCGGGGGAGAAAGCTGGAAGAGAGAGGTCGGGGCGGGACAAAGCCTGGCAAGTGATAGGTGGATACAGGTGAAGAGGGAGAGGGGATTGATTGGCAGATGGGTAAAATAAGTGACAATGGCCAAAGGTGAAAAGGAGATGAAAGGATGTCAGATATGGAGAGAGGAAGTGAAAGATAAAGCTGGAGGGAAGGATATAGATGAGAGAGGACAGCGGGGAGGGAATGCGGAAAGAGATTAGAGGGGGATGGTCAGAGGAATGGGTTCATACCAGGGTGTGGAACTGGACAGAGAGTGCAGAAAAGGGTGGGTGGGTTGTTACCTAAGATTGGAGAATTCAATGTTCACACCGTTCGGGTTGTAGGCTGTCCAAGCGGAGTATGAGGTGCTGTTCCTCCAATGTGCCTGTGGCCTCACTCTGGCAATGGAGAGGCCCAGGGCAGAAAGGTTAGTGTGGGGATGAAGTGGATGGGCTGCAGATCTGTGTCAAACTTGGATCTGAATCAAGTAAATAAACTTTGTGCTTTCATTTTATCTTTGCATGGATCCGCTTAGATTTGTCACTGTCCCTTTGCTCCACTGCACACACTCAATTCATAAAGTATGCCCCATAAAACACATCAGCTTTATCATTTAGCTGGAGACATGCGGAACTGCAGATGCTGGAATCGTGAATAAAATACAAAGTGCTGGAGGAAGTCAGTGGCAGCACCTGTGGAGGGAGATATAGACTGGCAATGTTTTGATGAGCTGGACCCTTCTTCAGTCTAATTGTAGTGAGAGGAGAGGGTATAATACTGGTGGTGGCGCAGTGGTAGAGTTGTTGCCTTACAGCGTTTACAGCGCCAGAGACCCGGGTTCGATCCCGACTGCGGGACCTGTCTGTATGGAGTTTGTACGATCTCCGTCAGCTTTCTCCGAGATCTTCGGTTTCCTCAGACACTCCAAAGACGTACAGGTTTGTAGGTTAATTGGCTTGGTATAATTTTAAAAATGTAAATTGTCCCTAGTGTGTGTAGGATAGGTTAATGTGCAGCGATGGGTGGTCGGTGCAGACTCGGTGGGCCGAAGGGCCTGTTTCCGCACTGTATCTTTAAATTAAACTGAACTAAATACTGGAAAAGAAGTGGGGCCAGGCAGTTCTGTAAAAGCTATGAAAGAATTGCATCTTGTTCAGCACAGACATAGTGGGCCAAAGAGCCTTTTTCTTGTTGGAACAAGGAACTGCAGATGCAGGTTTACGGATAAGGACACAAAGTGCTGGAGTAATTCATCGGGTCAGGCAGCATCTCTGGAGAAAATGGATGGGTGACGCTTTGGGTCGGGATACTTGTTCATTCTGTTCTATGCTTGGATTAATGTGTAACTCAGTGGTGTAGTTGTACCCTGTACATCTGCTCCCTTTGTTCATCAGTTCATCAGTGATGGGGACTGTGTTTTTGAAAGATGTTACGAAAACCCTTCTGCTGATCCGACCCATCAGCCTGAAGAAGGGTCCTGACCCGAAACGTCGCCCATCCATTCTCTCCACAGATGCTGCCTGACCTGCTGAGTTCCTCCACAGATGCTGCGTGACCTGCTGAGTTATTCCAATGTTTGCATACTGCCTGCCAACCTCAGTGTGGGCTTATTTAAGTCCTGAAAGCATTTTATCGGGATGCATCACAGCATGGTTTGGGAACAGCTCCATCTGAGACCGCATGAAATTGCAGGGAGTTATGGACGTAGCCCAGACCATCACGCAAACCAGCCTCCTTCACGTGAAATCCATCTACACTTCACGCTGCCTCGGCAAGGCCACCAGCATAATCAAGGACTAGTCCCACTCCGGACACTCCCTGTTCTCCCCTCTCCCCTGGTAAGAGGTACAGAAGTGTGAAAATGCATTTCTCCAGATTCAGGGACAGTTTCTTCCCAGTTGTTGTCAAGTAACTGAATGGTTCTCTTCTTCTTTCGCGTCCATCAAATGTCATCGTCCGTCCTGAAAAGGACACAAGCTTCCGGCGACAATCAGTGGGAGCCATCACTTGTACAGTAGATGATGGTGGTAGCAGAATTAGCCCAGGACACGTCCAGTTTCCAGCCCCACGACGTGGGCACTTCTGCTATGGGGCCAGTGGTTCTAGAAACTAGAAAGTGGTCCTGGCCTCCCATCTACCTTATTGGAGACCTTTCAACTATCTTTATTGGACTTTATTGGAATTTATCTTGCACTAAATGTTGTTCCCTTTATCCTTTGTTTGTACACGGTGGACGACTTGATTGTAGTCTTTTCTTTGACTGGCTGGTATGCAGCAAAAACCTTTTCACCATATGTCGGTAAGCGGGATAATAAACTAAACTGTCTCAGATGTGAAATAGTAAACTACAATTTACAGAGCTTGTTGATATTAGTGAAGAGCAGAACACGGAGATGATGCACATTTGTCAATCGAGTTAATGCCAAACGTTGGAATTTGTGAATGGTTGTATAGTTAAACTTGATCATCCAGTATTTATAGCCAGGCTTAATCAACTCTAGCATTGTTCCTGGATGTGCATCTGAAGTAAATAAATCAATATATTAAATAAACCAAATGCATTTTGCAGTGACATTTTCAGTCATTTGCGTCATCCAAACCTTGTTAGGAGGAGAAGATGTTAAGATACCAAGGCACTGTGGGAGAGAGAGAGTTCAGAGAGAGTAATATTTTAGTTAAGTTTATTGTCACGTGTACCGAGGTATATTGAAAAGCTTTTTGTGTGTGCTGTCAATAGCTTCCAGAGCGAGAAAAATCGAAACAGTGGACCCACGAATTGAGACAAATCTTTGACTGAGTGAAAGATACAGCATGGAAACGGGCTCTTCGGCTCACCGAGTCCATGTCGACCATCGATCACCCGTTCACACTAGTTCCATGTTATCCCATACACGCATCCACTCCCTACGCACTGGGGGGCAATTTACAGAGGCCCATTAACCTACAAACCCACAACTATTTGGGACGTGGGAGGAAACCAGAGCACCCTGAGGAAACCCACGCGTTACAGGGAGGTGGTGCAAACTCCACACACACACACACACACACACACACACAGCACCTGAGGTCAGGATCAAACCCGGGTCTATGGCGCTGTGAGGCAGCAACTCATTCTGGCAAGCCGTTTGAAGTCACTGGTCATGTACCATTGGGAGCACACTGTATCAGCAATAATTCTCCCAGCACAGCTAATTTAACGTTAAACAGAGACCCAAGAGGCGGCAGATGCATTCAACTATCACGTCATTGTTTTATGGAAGTACGTGGACGCTTTGGAGAGGGGCAGAAGTTTACCAGAGTGCTGCCTGGATTAGGGGGTATGAGCTGTAAGGGGAGGTGGGCAGATTGGGTTGTTTTCTCTGGAATGCTGGAGGATGCACAGAATGCTGGAGGATGCACAGAATGCTGGAGGATGCACAGAATGCTGGAGGATGCACAGAAGCATATCACATTATGAGAGGGGTGGACAGGGTAGGCAGTCTAACCTTTTCCCCAGTAATGAAATGTCAAAAACTTGAGGACATAGCTTTAAAGTGAGAGGTGAGGTTATTTTTACACAGAGGGTGGTGGGGGCTTGGAACGTGCTGCTGAGGGTGGTGGTGGAGGCAGATACAATAGTGGCAATTAAGAAGCTTTTAGACAGTCACATGGATATGCAAGGGACAATAGACAATAGGTGCAGGAGGAGGCCATTCGGCCCTTCGAGCCAGCACCGCTATTCAATGTGATCATGGCTGATCATTCTCAATCAGTACCCCGTTCCTGCCTTCTCCCCATACCCCCTGACTCCGCTATCCTTAAGAGCTCTATCTAGCTCTCTCTTGAATGTATTCAGAGAATTGGCCTCCACTGCCTTCTGAGGCAGAGAATTCCACAGATTCACAACTCTCTGACTGAAAAAGTTTTTCCTCATCTCCGTTCTAAATGGCCCACCCCTTATTCTTAAACTGTGGGACTCCCCCAACATTGGGAACATGTTTCCTGCCTCTCACGTGTCCAACCCCTTAATAATCTTATACGTTTCGATAAGATCCCCTCTCATCCTTCTAAAAGGGAAGGAGGGATATGGTTTGCATGCAGGCAGAGGGGATTCGTTTAGTTTGGGATCAAGTTCAGTGCAGACTTTGTGGGCTGAAGGGCCTGTTCCTGTGTTGTCCTGTTCTATTTTCCAGCTTCTTTTTTTATATCAAAAAATACTTTATTCAAGTAATATTTACAAAACATCTTCTTTTTAACAACCCCATCCGACATTTCCGGAGGTTACACTTTCAATACAGTTATTCACTTCCAAATTTACAGACATTTACACAGTATCTCTTATTTGGAGGGGCGTCTCTCTCCACCACACCCTGCCCCTCATGTCCAGCAGCGGAAGGACCCTAGGCTGTGGTCCTCCCCCACAGAGCCTTGGCGTTGGCTGCACCAAGCTTCAGTGCGTCCCTCAGCACATACTCCTGCAGTCTGCAGCGGGCCAGTCGGCAACATTCCTTGACGGACAGCTCGCTCCGCTGGGAGGTCAACAAAGCTCGGGCAGACCAAAGAGCGTCTTTCACTGAGTTGATGACCTTCCAGCAGCACTCGATGTCAGTCTCCGAATGCGTCCCTGGGAACAGTCCATAGATCACAGAGTCCTCTGTGACGGAGCTGCTCGGAATAAATCGTGACAGGGACCCCTGCAAACCTCTCCAGACTCTCTTGTCAAATCCACACTCTGTGAAGAGGTGGGCCACCGTCTCCTCTCCGTAGCAGCCGTCCCGAGGGCAGCGTGCGCTGGTAGTGAGGTTCCGGCGGTGCAGGAAGGATCTGACTGAGAGGGCTCCCCTCACCACCAGCCAAGCCAGGTCTTGGTGCTTGTTGGTGAGTTCTGGCGATGAGGCATTTTGCCAGACAAGCTGGGCAGTCTGCTCTGGGAACCACGCCACAGGATCCATGGAGTCATTCCCCTGCAGTGCCTGCAGGACGTTCCGTGCTGACCACTGCCCTATGGACTTGTGGTCAAAGGTGTTGGTCCGGAAGAACCTTTCCACGAGCGACAGATGGTGCGGCAATGTCCAGCTGACTGGCACATTGCGTGGCATCTGCGCCAGGCCCATCCTTCGCAACACCGGGGACAGGTAGAACCTCAGCAGGTAGTTTCCATCTTCTTTGCTCATTGGACAAGTAAAAAGAAAAATAGTGAAATGGAATTTTAGTTTAGTTTCGAGATATAGCGCGGAAGCAAGCCCTTTGGCCCATGCCGACCACTCCGTACACTAGCACTTTCCCACACACAAGGGGCAATTTACAATTTTTATCAAAGCCAATTAACTTACAAACTTTGGGTTGTGGGAGGAAACCAGAGAAAAGCCACATGGTCACAGGGAGAACGTACAAACTCTGTACAGACTGCACCCATAGTCGGGATTGAACCCGTGCCTCTGGTGCTGTAAGGCATCAACTCTACCACTGCGCTACTGGGCCATTCTTAATTTTGCTTTCTAAAATCATAAATTCATTGAGAGCGTTTGTGATGGATATTGGCTTCAAAACCTTTAGTATTATTGTCGTTAGTTCATGGGCAATCTTCATTTCACATTCCCCAATAGACTTGCTTGCTAATAATTTTGATTAACATAATGACCGTAAAAATTGAATGAAGGAAACAAATCGATACAAACCCTCCCTGTAACTTTCACTCTAAATAGTTTTGAAACATCAGTATATATAAACGTGGCACAACGCAATGCAGGAGATTCCACAGAAATAGTGCTGCTTCTTTCATTTGTGACTTTGGAAAACCAGGATAATCCAGTATAGTGCCTGTTATCAGGCAACTGGACCATCCTACCAACAACTAGAGAGCAGACCTGACCTACTATCTAGCTCATTGGAACTATCTTGAATCAGACTTTACTGGACTATATCTTGCACTCAGCATTATTCCTTTACTGTGGACAGACGGATTGTAATCATGTATAGTCTTTTCGCTGACTGGTTAGCATGCAACAAAAGCTTTTCACTGTATCTCCGTTCACATGACAATAAACTAAACTCAACTAAAGTCAAGAATTCACAATACTTAATTTAAAAAAAAAATAATAATTTAAACCCTCCGGAGATATTGGGAGAACAAATGTGCAATGTCAACATAAGAGTCAATTATAAAAGACGAAATTGCTGAGCATTTGGATAGCAGTAACGGGATCATTCCGAGTCAGCATGGATTTACGAAGGGGAAATCATGCTTGACAAATCTACTGGAATTTTTTGAGGATGTAACTAGGAAAATTGACGGGAGAGTCAGTGGATGTGGTGTACCTCGACTTTCAGAAAGCCTTCGACAAGGTCCCACATAGGAGATTAGTGGGCAAAATTAGAGCACATGGTATTGGGGGTAGGGTACTGACATGGATAGAAAATTGGTTGACAGACAGAAAGCAAAGAGTGGGGATAAATGGGTCCCTTTCGGAATGGCAGGCAGTGACCAGTGGGGTACCACAAGGTTCGGTGCTGGGACCCCAGCTATTTACGATATACATTAATGACTTAGATGAAGGGATTAAAAGTACCATTAGCAAATTTGCAGATGATACTAAGCTGGGGGGGGGGGGTAGTGTGAATTGTGAGGAAGATGCAATAAGGCTGCAGGGTGACTTGGACAGGTTGTGTGAGTGGGCGGATACATGGCAGATGCAGTTTAATGTAGATAAGTGTGAGGTTATTCACTTTGGAAGTAAGAATAGAAAGGCAGATTATTATCTGAATGGTGTCAAGTTAGGAAGAGGGGATGTTCAACGAGATCTGGGTGTCCTAGTGCATCAGTCACTGAAAGGAAGCATGCAGGTACAGCAGGCAGTGAAGAAAGCCAATGGAATGTTGAGTATAGGAGCAAAGAGGTCCTTCTACAGTTGTACCGGGCCCTGGTGAGACCGCACCTGGAGTACTGTGTGCAGTTTTGGTCTCCAAATTTGAGGAAGGATATTCTTGCTATTGAGGGCGTGCAGCGTAGGTTCACTAGGTTAATTCCCGGAATGGCGGGACTGTCGTATGTTGAAAGGCTGGAGCAATTAGGCTTGTATACACTGGAATTTAGAAGGATGAGGGGGGATCTTATTGAAACATATAAGATAATTAGGGGATTGGACACATTAGAGGCAGGAAACATGTTCCCAATGTTGGGGGAGTCCAGAACAAGGGGCCACCGTTTAAGAATAAGGGGTAGGCCATTTAGAACGGAGATGAGGAAGAACTTTTTCAGTCAGAGAGTGGTGAAGGTGTGGAATTCTCTGCCTCAGAAGGCAGTGGAGGCCAGTTCGTTGGATACTTTCAAGAGAGAGCTGGATAGAGCTCTTAAGGATAGCGGAGTGAGGGGGTATGGGGAGAAGGCAGGAACGGGGTACTGATTGAGAGTGATCAGCCATGATCGCATTAAATGGCGGTGCTGGCTCGAAGGGCTGAATGGCCTACTCCTGCACCTATTGTCTGTTGTCTATTGTCTATTGTCTATAATAATGTTATATTTAGCTATTAGCACAGTTTTAAGTGGAAAAAATTGCTGCTGAACACTGTTACTTGACGTTGGTTTTTAGTTTAGAGATACAGCTGGGAAACAGGCCATTTGGCCCACCTAATCCATCGATCACCTGTTCACACTAGCTCTATGCTATCCCAATTCCTCCACTTTTGGGGCAATTTACAAAGGCCAGTGGCATTTTGTAATGATTGTCCTGCTTTGTCAAAGATGCTGGAATCTTACAGCTAAACATAAAGTGCTGGAGGAACTCAGCAGGTCAGGCAGCATCTGCGGAGGGAATGGATTTATAACGATTCGAATCTGGAAGCATCGTCTGTCCATTCCCTCCACAGATGCTGACTGACCCACTGAGTTCCTCCAGCGGTTTCTATTTTGGTCACGTTTTTTCACGTGGTGTATAGAGCAACTCATTTTCACATAGTAAACATCCTCACACAGCAATGTGACCGTGACAGATTTTTATAATGTTGACTGGAACATTTACATTGGCATGGACTCCTGGAAATAAGACTCGTTCTTATTGAAAAGAGTGGTATGGACCTTTCATCTTCAACAGGGACAACAGACCAGTTGTACAGGGCCCTAGTGAGACCGCACCTGGAGTACTGTGTGCAGTTTTGGTCTCCAAATTTGAGGAAGGATATTCTTGCTATTGAGGGCATGCAGCGTAGGTTTACTAGGTTAATTCCCGGAATGGCGGGACTGTCGTATGTTGAAAGACTGGATGGACTAGGCTTGTATACACTGGAATTTAGAAGGATGAGAGGAGATCTTATCGAAACGTATAAGATTATTAAGGGGTTGGACACGTTAGAGGCAGGAAACATGTTCCCAATGTTGGGGGAGTCCAGAACAAGGGGTCACAGTTTAAGAATAAGGGGTAGGCCATTTAGAACTGAGATGAGGAAAACTTTTTCAGTCAGAGTTGTAAATCTGTGGAATTCTCTGCCTCAGAAGGCAGTGGAGGCCAATTCTCTGAATGCATTCAAGAGAGAGCTAGATAGAGCTCTTAAGGATAGCGGAGTCAGGGGGTATGGGGAGAAGGCAGGAACGGGGTACTGATTGAGAACGATCAGCCATGATCACATTGAATGGTGGTGCTGGCTCGAAGGACCGAATGGCCTCCTCCTGCACCTATTGTCTATTGTCTATTGTCTATTGGAGGTCCAGATGAGAACCTCGTCAGGCAGAATGCCAAGACAACAGGGTGGCATGGTGGTGTAGCGGTAGAGTTGCTGCCTTACAGTGCCAGAGACCCGTATTTGATCCCAACTACGGGTGCTGTCTGTATATGAGTTTGTACATTCTTCCTGTGACCGCGTGGGTTTACTCCAGGTGCTCCGGTTTCCTCCCACATTCTAAAGGACGTGTAGATTTGTAGGTTAATTGGCTTCTGTAAATTGTAAATTGTCCCTAGTGTGTAAGATAGTGCTAGTGTATGTGGTGATCGCTGGTCGATGTAGACTTGGTGGCGAAGGGCCTATCTCTAAAGTCTAAACAGTCCTTGCAGTATCGACTGAGAATTTCAAGCTCAAGTTTCTGAAGTTGTCTTGAACACTAACTTGCAGCGAGAGTTTCTGTAAAGCAGCTGAGGTTAGATTCTACATTGTTGCAGATAAATATCTTCATTGGTATATTATTCTGGTAATAATGCACATTTTGGGCAGGTACTTGGATCGGAAAAGACTTTAGAGGGATGGGGGCCAAAAGCGGGCAGGTGGGACTAGTGTAGATTGGACATCTTGGGCAAGTCAGTTTTGATTCCGTGCTGTGTGGCTCTCTGACCACAAATATTTATTTATATTGCTGTGGTATAATGTATTGGGAATTTGAAAGTCCCTTATCATTTAATCGAGAAATCGAGTCATCGCATTTATTAATAAAAGTGATTGCTGGATGTAGAAATTACTTTAAACTTCTAATATTTTAATCAGTTTTGGTGAGAAAATGTTCGTGTGGAACTGAAGAATCTCTCCATTTTCAGCTTCTGGTGTTATGACCAACAGTTCCTAAGCTTAATGTAACATGGGGCATGAAACATATTCCTTTATTCCACAGATAAACTGCAAAATTATATCCATTCCTGTCACGTTTAGCCTTTTCCGCTAACACAGCCCTCTTTCAAATCAATTAATGCGCTGAGCATGTTAACGCAAAGTGCTGGAGGATCTCAGCGGGTCAGGCTGCATGATAGGGTGGCATTGGGGCGCAGCAGTAGAGTTGCTGCCAGTCATACAGTGGCAGAGATCCGGGTTCGATCCTGACCTTGGGTGCTGTCTGTACGGAGTTTGTACGTTCTCCCTGTGACCACATGGGTTTCCTCTGGGTTCTCCCATTTCCTCCCACATTCCAAAGCCTTACAGGTTTATAGGTTAATTGACGTAGAGTCATAGTGTGATACAGTGTGGAATCAGGCCCTTTGGCCCAACTTGCCCACACCAACATGTCCCAGCTACACTAGCCCCACCTGCCTGCATTTGGTCCATATCCCTCCAAAACTGTCCTAACCATGTACCTGTCTAACTGTTTCTTAAACATTGCAATAATACCTGCCTCAACTACATCCTCTGGCAGCTTGTTCTGTACATCTACCACCCCTTGTGTGAAAAAGGTACTCCTCAGATTCCAATTAAATCTTTTCCCCTTCACCTTTAACCTAGGTCCTCTGGTCCTCGATTCACCTACTTTGGGCAAGAGACTCTGTGCATCTACCCGATCTATTCCTCTCATGATTTTATACACCTCTATAAGACCACCCCTCATCCTCCTGCGCTCCAAGGAATAGAATCCCTGCCTACTCAACCTCTCCCTATAGCTCAGACCCTCCAGCACTGGCAACATCCTTGTAAATCTTCTCTTTCCCCTTTCCAGCTTGACAACATCTTCCCTATAATAATGGTGCCCAGAACTGAAGACAATACTCTAAACGCAGTCTCACCAAAGTCTTACACAACTGCAACATGACTTCCCAACTTCTATACTCAATACTCTTAAGCGACGAAGGCCAATGTGCCAAATGCGTTTTTGACCACCCTATCTACCTGCGACTCCACCTTCAAGGAATCTTGCACCTGCACCCCTAGATCCCTCTGCTCTACAACACTCCCCAGATCCCTACCATCCACAGTGTAGGTCCTGCCTATGTTAGACTTCCCAAAATGCAACACCTCCCAGTTCTCTGTAAATTGTTCCTAGTGTGTAGGGTAGTGCTAGTGTACTGGTTGGCGTGTATCCGGTGGGCCAATGGGTGTGTTTCCCCGCTGTCTCTCTAACCTAAACTAAACTATCTGTGGAGGGAAGAGAAGGGTGATGTTTTGGGTCGGGACCCTTCCTCAGACGGAGCTAATATCACATAGAAACAAGGAACTGCAGATACTGATTTACAGAAAAACACAAAGTGCTAGAGTAATTCAGTGGGTCAGGCCTCTCTGGGGATCCATGGATAGGTGATGTTTCGGGACGGGACCCTTCTCGCAGGATTAGTTCCAGGAAAGTGGAATAGCGTAGAACAGGCTCTTCGGCCCACTCGCCCATGCTATGGTTCTATAAACTAAACTAAACTAAACTGTAGGGCGTGAATGCAAAAGTGGGATAACTTAGATCCAGTGTGAACAGATAAACGGTCAGCATGGACTCAGTGGGCCAAAGGCTTGTCTCCATGTTGTATCTTTCAACTAAACTAAATAACTGCAGATAATTTCAAAAATAGCTTTGACAACATGAGCAAGCTTTCAGCGGAGAGAATTATTTCCCCCAGTTAATCCAATCACATGAAAATCTTGATTCATGCAGAGAATCTCAATGAAAAATACTGAACCAAATATAAAACCTTCAAATCATTCCAGCTTGCAGTGTTCAGCATACAAAATAAAATCAGCAATTCAGCGCCAATTTCACTTCGAAATAATGGCATAATTTAAAACCTAATCCCTTTATGCAAAATACCTACCAAGTCCTATCAGTTGTTTTGAATTGTTGAATGAATAAATAATTAAAATTTGACACACGGATGAGCAAATTATCATTTTTAATTGAAAATATGCTTTGATGTAAGGATAATGTTTTTTTGACAAGTTTACAATTTGGCGAGCGGTGTATATTTTCATGCTGTTCTTTTAACAAATGTGGAATTCTGAACTTACTGGGAGAAAAAAATTATATAGATCCACATGGTGCACTTTTTATAGACAGAAACGGTACCAGTATGCATATCGCTCCTCACTGTTTCTTCCTTAACAAGGAGCTGTTATTACAAATTCATAGTTCACAAATCACGACTGCTATTCATGCAACTTGCAAACAGCGACCATCAGAGGACAACGTTATCAGCCATATCCATGACGCACCCGACCACCCATGGCGACCAGCGTTGACGGAAGCCTTCCAAAGTTCCGATGGACATTGCTTGCCCCCTCTCGCCTGTCCATACGCACTTAGAAATATAGCATGGGCAAGTGGGGCTGAAGAGCCTGTTCTATGTTATGGACGTAAGCCCAGAAGAGAGTCAGGCAGTTGACTTGGGTATAACCCTTGACTGCCTGCTGCATGGACCCATGAATGGCCATCTTGGCCAGACCCAGGAGCAAAGCAAACCGACAGGGAGATTCCCCCCTTCCCCCCCACCCCACCCCCCCCCTCCACCGAACATCACTCCCCCCTCCGTATCGGGGGACCAAAGATCAGGAGCATTCGGCTGAAATGCAGTAAAACCTTGAGGAGCAGCCCCTTTCGATGCTTAGACAGGGGCTGCTGCCCTCCGCACTCCATGTACACATGGTACACAATCTCTTCCATTGTTCCTTGCTATTGGTGGCTGTGGCGGATTGTCGTGCTTTCGTGTGGGTTTGCAGGTTAACTGGCCTCTGTAAAATTGCCTCGTGTGTCGGGAGTTAATGGGAAAGTGGGGAAACATGGAACTAGTGTAAAACGGATGATCGATGGTCAGCGTGGGCTTAGTGGGCTGAGGGTAAGGCACAAAATGCTGGAGTATCTCAGCAGGTTAGGAAGCATCTCTGGAGGGAAGAAATGAGAGACGTTTGGAGTCGAGACCCTTCTTCTGAATGCCCTGTTGCCACACTGTATCTCTAAACTAAACTAAAGTAAGACGTGCAGGTTTGTAGGTTAATTGGTCTCTGTACATTGCCTCAAGTGCGTAGGTAGTGGATGAGAAAGACACAGAATCTGGATCGGAAAAGTGTTCTCCAGAGATGCTGCCCACTGAATTTCTCCGGCACTTTGTGTCTTCCTAACCTGTTTAAGAGCCTGGCTGTCAACTTTTGTTTATCTACATACTAAAACTCTCGTTTGTTATCTTGTTTGTGACTGAACTTCAGCCAAAACGGTACACGATAGCGCAACAATTTTAGGCCCACCTTACTCACCATTGTCACTTTAGTGATAATGCAAGTAATTTTATTGAAATCGGTGTTATATTTTTTAAGTTATTCACATTTTTAAGTTTCAAAGGAGGGGAGGGGGAGGGGAGGAGGGAGGAGGGAGGGGGGAGGGGGGGAGGGGGGGAGGGGGGAGGGGGGGAGGGGGAAGGGGGGAGTGGGAGAGAGGGTTTGAGAGGGGTTGAGGAGAGAGGGGAGGGGGGGAGGACAGGGTGCTGCACCAATGCAGGAGAGGTTTGGGCCCAACTTGGTCTAGTGAACTTTATTTTTCAAACTTCAGTAATCATTTCGTAATTTCAAAATATGGTCGGCTTGAACTTAGTGGGCCGAAGAGCCTGTTTCCACGAGTGGAAGAGAAAGTGGAACAACATAAAACTAGTGTGAACGAGCGATGGACGGAAGGTGTGGACTTGGTGGGCCAAGGGCGCGTTTCCATGCTGGATCTTTCAATCAATTATCCAATTAAAAAGTCAAAAACTTCTCTCACGTTAATTTTTGGCCGGTAAAGCACATTCCCCATCGCGTGATTTGTGCCGGGTCACTTGTGTAAGGTGTTTTGTGAAGCCGATTACACATTGAATTATGCATGACTGCAAAAATCAAATTGGACACACAACATTTGTTAGGCAATAGAGCTAAATGTAAATTACATAATAAGTCGAGTGCTTTGCATTTGAAAGCTGGCTCGGAAAATCTGGATAAAGTTACAAAATGAACAGCATTACTCACTGAATCAGAAATTAGTTTAATACTCTGCACATCTACCATATGAATTACAAGGAATATTTAAAAATGATACCGTCACTCAACAATATTTTTTATGTAGAACCTTTAGCAAGATCTCAATTACCGGAAATTGACATCGAGCTAAGTGAATGGGTAGAAAGTACAGAAGCTTGAAAGCGCGCACCACCAGACTCAGGAACAGCTTCTTCCCCTCTGTTATCAGGCTTCTGAACGGTCCTACCTTCAGCGAGGGTACCGTCTGATTCACGGGGCGGCTCGGTAGTGCAGTGGTAGAGTTGCTGCCTCACTGCACCAGGGACCCGGGTTCGATCCAAGACTACGGGGGTTTGCTGTCTGCACAGAGTTTCTACATTCTCCCCATGACCGCACGAGTTTTCTCTGGATGCTCCGGTTTCTTCCCACACTCCACAGATGTACAGTTTTGTAGGTTAATTGTGGTTTCGGTAAAATTGAAACTTTTGTTGTGTCGGATAGTGCTAGTGTACGGGGTGATCGCTAGTCAGCGCGGACTCGGTGAGCCGAAGGGCCTGTTTCCATTCTCTATCTCTAAACTAGGCGGCACGGTGGCACAACGGTAGAGTTGCTGCCTTACAGCGAATGCAGCGCCAGAGACTCAGGTTCGATCCTGACTACGGGCGCCGTCTGTACGGAGTTTGTACGTTCTCCCCGTGACCTGCGTGGGTTTTCTCCGAGATCTTCGGTTTCCTCCCACACTCCAAAGACGTACAGGCATGTAGGTTAATTGGCTGGGCAAATGTAAAAATCGTCCCTAGTGTGTGTAGGATAGTGTTAGTGTGCGGGGATCGCTGGGCGGCGCGGACTCGGTGGGCCGAAGGGCCTGTTTCTGCGCTGTATCTCTAAATCTAAATCTAAATCTAAACCTTTATCCCATTGCAGACATTGGACTTTGTCTATGGAACTGGTGCTCTGCAATGCTAAGAACCATATTATGCATTCTGTACCTTCCCCTTTGCTCCATCTATTGTATCCCATCCACACATATGCTTCCCTCTGGCTCCATATTTCACTCTTCCTCGTCTTTAATTATCTGACACCCTATTCATCTCATCCTTTTCACCTCTAGCCTTTGTCACTTCCTCCACCCACGTTGTCACTTCCTCCACCCATTTGCCAATCAACCCCCCCCCCCCCCCACCTATATTCACCTTTCGACACAAAGCGCTGGAGTAACTCAGCGGGTCTGGCAGCATCACTCTCGAGAAAAAGGATGGGTGACCTTTTTGGTCGGGATCCTTCTTCAGACTGAAAGAAAGGGGGTGAAGAGATGGAGGGAGGCGAGAAAAGACCAGGACCAATTGATGATGTGCACGGAAGTTTGATATCACAGCTTGATAGAAATGGTGTTATTTATCTTTAATATAACAATCTGAATGAAAAGACAGCAGGAGCATTAGAACCCAAGATGACCTGTACAACATTGCATAGAAACATAGAAATCACTTCTCAGATGTAATATTTTCTTTGAAATGAATTCCCACCTGAATTGTTTCGAAGCTCTTTTTAAAAAGATGTGGAAAGTCGGGGAAACCACACGGAACAAATAGAACTCTACAGTAGCAATTGGTATTGGTCTCGCTGGAAACGTCACCTATACCTTTTCTCCAGAGATGCTGTCTGGCCCACTGAGTTATCATCATATCATATATCTACAGCCGGAAACAGGCCTTTTCGGCCCTCCAAGTCCGTGCCGCCCAGCGATCCCCGTACATTAACACTATCCTACACCCACTAGGGACAATTTTTTTTTTTTTACATTTACCCAGCCAATTAACCTACATACCTGTACGTCTTTGGAGTGTGGGAGGAAACCGAAGATCTCGGAGAAAACCCACGCAGGTCACGGGGAGAACATACAAACTCCTTACAGTGCAGCACCCGTAGTCAGGATCGAACCTGTGTCTCCGGCGCTGCATTCGCTGTAAAGCAGCAACTCTACCGCTGCGCTACCGTGCTCCAGCATTGTGTGTCTATCTTCGGTTTAAACCAGTATCTGCAGTTCCTTCCTACACATTTTGTCTGCTCTGACTCTCAGTGTGAAGAAGGGTCTCGACCCGAAACGTCACCTACCCCCTTCTCCAGAGATGTTTGTATGATCCGTTGAGTTACTCCAGCTTTTTGTATCTATCTTTGCTGATGGCATTTTGATGGAGATTTAAAAACCTTAGAGCCCAAAAGTGTGAAACAAGGAAACGTTATTGGGCTCAGTGATCTAATGTGTTCCAGTGAAGCATATATAATTTTGACTGTTGTGAACTCTGAGAAGTTGACTCAATTTCCCACAGGGCGTAGACAGTTACTCATAAATCACGTAAGAAGACAACCAGCTGAAATTTGTGGCTTGGCCCAGTGATATTTGAGTCAATCTCTCTGGTAGCAATCCTATTTACTGAAACAAAAGGAAGTTTGCACTTTGAATTATCGCAATCTTATGGCAAAGTCAAAATGGAGGAAAAATTTGTTCAGAAATTATGTGCCTCCTTTGATGACAAGTATCATCATTTAGTTTGTAGCTAAGTCTGAAGAAGGGTCTCGAACCGAAACGTCACCCATTCCTTCTCTCCCGAGATGCTGCCTGACCTGCTGAGTTACTCCAGCATTTTGTGAATAAATACCTTCGATTTGTACCAGCATCTGCAGTTATTTTCTTATATTATATATCATTTAGTTTGTAATAAAATGGAACTGCAGATGCTAGTTTATACAAAAGGTAGACACAAAATATTCGAGTAACTCCAAAGATCAAATGTTGGGGGAGTCCAGAACAAGGGGCCACAGTTTAAGAATAAGGGGTAGGCCATTTAGAACGGAGATGAGGAAGAACTTTTTCAGTCAGAGAGTGGTGAAGGTGTGGAATTCTCTGCCTCAGAAGGCAGTGGAGGCCAGTTCGTTGGATGCTTTCAAGAGAGAGCTGGATAGAGCTCTTAAGGATAGCGGAGTGAGGGGGTATGGGGAGAAGGCAGGAACGGGGTACTGATTGAGAGTGATCAGCCATGATCGCATTGAATGGTGGTGCTGGCTCGAAGGGCTGAATGGCCTACTCCTGCACCTATTGTCTATTGTTTATTGTCTATTGTATCCAAGTATGCTGCCTGAATTACTCCAGCATTCATAGAGTCTTAGCATTATACAGTACGGGAACAGGCCCTTCAGCCCAACTTGCACACACTGGCCAACATGTCCCAGCTACACTAGTCCCACCTGCCCGGGTTTGGTCCGTATCCCTCCAATCCTGTCCCATCCACGTACCTGTATAACTATTTCCTAAATGTTGGGATAGTCCCTGCCTCAACTATCACCCATCACCCTTTGTGTGAGAAAGTTACCCCTCAGATTCCTATTAAACCTATGCCCTCTGGCCCTCGATTCACCTACTCTGGGCAAGACACTCTGTGCATTTACCCGATCTATTCCTCACATGATTTTATACACCTCAATAGGATCACCCCTCATCCTCCTGTGCTCTAAGGAAGAGAGTCCCATCCTACTCAACATCTCCCTATAGCTCAGACCCTCTAGTCCTGGCAACATCCTCGTAAATCCTATCTATACGCTTTCCAGCTTGACAACATCTTTCCTATACTAATCACAATGCTCTATATGTGGCCTCACCAACGTCTTACACAACTGCAAAATGACCTCCCAACATCTATACTCAATACAGACCACCCTTTCTACCTGTGACTCCACCTTCAAGGAACCATGCACCTGCACGCCTAGATCCCTCTGCTCTGTAACACTCCCCAGAGCCCGATCGTTCACTGTGTGGGTCCTGCCCATGTTAGACTTCTCAAAATGCAATACCTCACATTTCTCTGTATTAAATTCCATCAACCATTCCTCAGCCCACCTGGCCAATCGATCAAGATCCTGCTGCAATGTTTCACAACCATCTTCACTATCTGCAAAACCACTCACTTTTGTATCATCTGCAAACTTGCCCTGTATGTTCTCATCTAAATCATTGCTGTAGATGATAAACAGTAATGGGCCCAGCACCGAACCCTGAGGCTCACCACTAGTCACAGGCCTCCAGTTTGAGAAGCAACCTTGCACCATCGTCCTCTGCTTCCTTCCATGAAGCCAATTTTCTTTCCATTCAGCTATCTCTCCTGGGATCATGTGATCTAACCTTCCAGAGCAACCTACCCCGTGTGAAACTTTAGAAGGATGAGGGGGGATCTTATTGAAACATATAAGATAATTAGGGGATTGGACACATTAGAGGCAGGAAACATGTTCCCAATGTTGGGGGAGTCCAGAACAAGGGGCCACAGTTTAAGAATAAGGGGTAGGCCATTTAGAACGGAGATGAGGAAGAACTTTTTCAGTCAGAGAGTGGTGAAGGTGTGGAATTCTCTGCCTCAGAAGGCAGTGGAGGCCAGTTCGTTGGATGCTTTCAAGAGAGAGCTGGATAGAGCTCTTAAGGATAGCGGAGTGAGGGGGTATGGGGAGAAGGCAGGAACGGGGTACTGATTGAGAGTGATCAGCCATGATCGCATTGAATGGCGGTGCTGGCTCGAAGGGCTGAATGGCCTACTCCTGCACCTATTGTCTATTGTCTATTGTCTAAACCTTGTCGAATGCTTTGCTGAAGTCCATGTATACATCTACAGCTCTGCCCTTATCGGCCTTTTTGGTCACGTCTTCAAAAAACTCAATCAGATTTGTGAGACACGACCTCCCACGTACAAAACCATGCTGACTATCCCTAACCAGCCCTTGTCAGTCTAAATGCCTTTATAACCTATCCCAGTAACCTACCAACTATTCCATCCTGTTTGTTCTGATCTTTGTTTGGAGTCTGGTGTTGCTCTCAATCCAATAATATACTGTATCTGCTTTTCCCTCTTTAATCTCAAAATATTTTGTTAATTATTCCCCCTTCCCCCATCCCGTTTTCTCCATTCACCTCTCAACCCCACAGTTATCCTGTTGTAGTGGCACAGTGGAGCAGTGGTTGAGCTGCTGATTCACAGCGACAGAGACCCAAGTTCGATCCAGACCTCGGGTGCTGTTGGTGTGGAGTTTGCACGCACGTTCTCCCATTGGCTCCATGGGTTTCCACCGGGTGCATTGGTTTCCTCCCACATCACAAAGACGTGCGGGTTTGTAGGTTAATTTAGTGTTTATTTATCAACTATAATTTAGTGTAGTTTAAGGATACAGTGGGGAAACAGGCCCTTCGGCCCACCTAACCCGTGCCGACCAGTGGTCACCCGGCACACTGACACTATTCCACACACCAGGGGCAATTTACAATTTTACTGAAGCCAATTAACCTACAAACCTGTACGTCTTTGGAATGTGGGAGGAAACCGGAGCACCCGGGGAAAACCCGTGCAGTCACAGGGAGAACGTACAGGCAGCATCCGTAGTCATGATCGAAGCCGGGTCTCTAGCCTCCGTAAGGCAGCAGCAATACCCGCTGCGCCACTGTGCCGCCCCAGTGTTTACGTCCAGCAGCACACAGCTGAGTTGAAAGTTTTTACTTTGGGCGTCAGTGTTCGGAGAGCTCACTGACTGAACCGGCAACAACAACAGCGGCACAGCGCTGGGTCAACGCTGCCAATAACATCTCGGACTGCGGCATGCCCTGGGATATGGGATATAATTGCAACCATCACTCATCCTGCTGCAAGATGCTGGGAGGAAATGATGAAGCTGTTTGCCTCACCCTGCAACCCATCAATAATCTGCTCGGCTTGTGCTTTAGGATTGACTGCTGTCACCAGCGGGCACTGTGGCTGTGGAATTCACAGCCACAATCAGGCGACCCGCACCGTACGACAGTTCTCTCACTCACTCGCCCCCGTCTCCAGCCCGTCCCGTCCCACACCACCTCAGCTCCTGTAAACCATGGGGCAGCATTGCATGGCTTCATACATTTCACAATAGCTTATTATTGTTGTCACCTGCACCTTGTACAGTGGGAAGCGTTTTTTTGTTGCGTGTTAACCACTCAGCGGAAAGACTACACATGATTACAATCAAGCTGCCCACAGTGTGCAGATACAGAATAAAGGAAATAACGTTTAGTGCAAGAAAAAGTCCAGAAAAGTCCGACAAAGGGTATCATATCATATCATATCATATCATATATATACAGCGCGGAAACAGGCCTTTTCGGCCCACCAAGTCCGCGCCGCCCAGCGATCCCCGCACATTAACACTATCCTACACCCACTAGGGACAATTTTTTACATTTACCCAGTCAATTAACCTACATACCTGTACGTCTCCAGGGAAGTAGGTGGGAGGTCAGGACCGCTCTCCTGTTGGTGATAGGATGGTTCAGTTACCTGATGACAGCTGGGAAGAAACTGTCCCTGAATCTGACGGTGTGTGTTTTCACTTTTCTGTACCTCTTGCCTGATGGGAGAGGGGAGAAGAGGGAGTGACCGGGGTGAGACTGGTCCTTGATTGTGCTGCTGGCCTTGCCGAGGCAGTGTGAGGTGTAGATGGAGTCGAGGGAGGGGAGGTTGGTTTGTGTGATGATCTGGGCTGTGTCCACAGTGCACTACAGAGTTTTTATTCCAGTCTGAAAATTACCCTATCCTCTTTGCCAACTTGTCCTCACTGAGGAGATTTTTTAGGCGACTGCCGGCGACTGTCATAGTTGTAGCAGGTCGCCAAAAAAACGGCGACTGGATCCCCCCCTACGACAATGTCTACGACAAGCAACAACAACCTACCACCTAGTTGACGTCAAACTATGGCAAGCTACCGACAACCGGCAACCCAATCGTCACGACTTAGGACGTCCACCTACGACCGCCCCAACGACAACCTACGACAACCAAAGTCAACCTACGTCCACCCGTGACAAGGTACGACCCTGTCGGCGACAACTGAAGACAATTCACGTCATTGTGGCCTCCGGTTTTGATGCCGGTACCTGTCGCTGATTGACGTAGGTAGTCGCCAATGGAATTCACCGAAGTCGGCACCGTGACAACCTGGCGACAACCTACGACAGCACCTATGTCAGGAGACGTCAAGCTACGATCATTGGCGTCAAACCAACAGTCGCCGAAACATTTTAAACATTTCAAAATCCAGCGGCGACCAGAAAAATGCTCCGACTCTTTGGAGACGACTCACGACTGTACAGGCGACACCCCGGCGACCGTGTGGCGACAGCCTAGTCACCTGTAGTCGCCTAAAAAATCACCTTAGTGGGACGGGGGTTTAATAGTAGCAGGAGGCATGCAATAGACATCGTTCACATTAGTCTTGCAGTGCTGTAGCATGAAGAAGTACAATTGAAAATATTGGCTCCATGAAGGGGTCGGACAAACTTGGATTGTTTTCTCCGAAGTGCCTAGTGCGAAGTCTGGAGGTTGAGGGGAGAGCTGATAAAAATGTCTGAAATTATCCCTAAAACAATGTCCATGTTGAACACAACACCAAGTTAAACCAAACACCTCTTCCTGCATGTGATCCATATCCCTCCATTCCCTGCATATCCATGTGGCTATATGTCTGAAGAAGACCTGAAATGTCACCTACCCACGTTCTCCAGAGATGCTGCTTGAGCTGCTGAATTACTCCAGCACTTTGTGTATCTAGTGTAGTGCAGTGTTGTGTATTAACCAACATCTGCAGTTCCTTTTTTCTGCATCTTTCTGGCATCCTCGGGTTGCCGAAGGAAGTGCAGAAGTTAACTCGAACTGCTCCCATCGTAAATCTGCTTTGTAGAAACAAAGAACTGCAGATGCTGGTTAATACCAAAGGTAGACACAAAGTGATGGAGTAATTCAACGGGTCAGGCAAAGAATGGGTAACGTTTTGGCTCGTGACCCTTCTTCAGACCCACTCTGCCTGACCTGCTGAGTTACTCCAGCACTTTGTGTCTATGCTTGTATCGGATTTGGTGGTCTGAGTGTGTATGTGTGTGTGTGTCATCTGGAATAGGGCCGGGGCTGTATCGTCTACAGTGGGTGGACTTGCCTTGCATTCCCAGTGCAGTTATCTGCTTACAAACTTCACTGAAGGAGGAGATTATCCATCAGAGATCCCATTTCCTAAAACCATCAGCAGGAAAGCTGAAAGGCAGATCTCTCACGGATCAGAATTTTAAATTCCACTTTTATTTATGCTCCGTAGACATTGTGCAGCTGGTGCCCCTGATAACGGCAGCAGATGGGAATGTGCTTGAGATTGATTGAGCACATTGACAAGGGAGGCACGGTGGCGCAGCGGTAGAGTTGTTGCCTCGCAGCGCTGGAGATCCAGGTTCGATCCTGACTACGGCTGCTGTCTGTATGTTCTCCCTGTGACCGCGTGGGGGTTCTGTGAGTGCTCTGGTTTCCTCCCACACTCCAAAGACGAGCAGGTTTGTCGGTTAATTGGCTTTGGTAAATTGTCCCTAGTGTGTAGGATAGTGTTAGTCTGTGGGGTGATCGCTGGTCGGCTCGGACTCGGTGGGTCGGTATTTCTAAAGTGATTCTAAAGAAACATATAAGATTATTAAGGGGTTGGACACGTTAGAGGCAGGAAACATGTTCCCAATGTTGGGGGAGTCCAGAACCAGGGGCCACAGTTTAAGAATAAGGGGTGGGCCATTTAGAATGGAGATGAGGAAAAACTTTTTCAGTCAGAGAATTGTGAATCTGTGGAATTCTCTGCCTCAGAAGGCAGTGGAGGCCAATTCTCTGAATGCATTCAAGAGAGAGCTAGATAGAGCTCTTAAGGATAGCGGAGTCAGGGGATATGGGGAGAAGGCAGGAACGGGGTACTGATTGAGAATGATCAGCCATGATCACATTGAATGGCGGTGCTGGCTCGAAGGGGCGCATGGCCTCCTCCTGCACCTATTGTCTATTGTCTATTGACTCGTGAATGAGAGGAACATAGTTATAGGCGGGAAATCGTTTAAAACTGTGAATCTCTTTGCGTGGAGAATGGTACATCTCTGGAATTCTTACCCTGGGGGAGGGGTTGTGGATGCTGAGGCAATGGAGGTATTTCAAATGGAAGCAAAATATTTTTTGAAAGACCAAGAACTGCTGGATCCATGGAGGTGCACCTGTGGTCTGGGGGGCATCAGGTGTGGTCACATGGAATGGTGGGGTAGCCTCGGGGGCCGAATGGCCCACTCCTGCCCCTATTTTATTCTACGAGATAGAAAAGGCACGATAGGAAATGACGGACTTGTGTTGTAATGCGGTGCAATTGGAAGAATCATGAGTAGGGTGGTGGATGTAAGGGAAGAGCTGCCAGAGGAGGTAGTTGAGGTCGGTGCAGGCCCGGTATCAATTTTCCGTCACCCTCGGTTCCAGAGCCTTTCTGGATTATCCGTTTTGCCGGACCAAGAGAGGTCACGAGTCCAACGTTACTGGAATGGCCCATCTAGGCTGCTGAGGAGCCGAGATACCAACCCACGAAATCAGCCTCGGAAGTCGGCTATGGGAACAGATCTGCCGGCTCTGGCCGGGCTGGAGTTCCAGAGCCTTGGCCGCAGGGGGCAAATTTGACCCGCCGATCGGCCACGGAAGTCCCAATGAGGTAGAGAACGGCCGCCTCACCCAGCCTAGGTGCCACATTTTCGGGGTGACTTCCGGTGGGGGGGGGGGATTTGAAGTGCGCTCTTGTGAGTTTGGCTGGATTAAAAGGAGGCACTTGGGGGACCTAAAGTTGCCAAAAAACGGTGGTGGAACTGAACTATCACAACATTTAAACAATATTTGTACGGGTTCAGTTTAGTTTATTGTCAGGTGGAACATAGATAGGAAAGGTTTAGAGGGATGTGGGCAGGTGGGACTAGTGTAGACGGTCAGCATGGCCACTTTGAGCTGAAAGACCTGTTTCCATGCTGTGTGTTTCCATGACTACATCAAAATAGTTCAGAAGAACGATCACGATTGTAGTAAATGGATTTCAACATGGATAATAACAAGGTCTTTTTAATGTCTGACACTCTGATCTGCTTTTGTTGACAACATGTTGTGTTTGAGCTTCTAATTGGTTTTATTTCATTATTGTCACATGCACCAAACGTGCTGTGAAAATCTTTTGTTTGTGCGTTATCCACTTAAATGAGATCATGCTGTACACGAGTTCCAAACTCGCAGGAGTTTGGGAGGATGAGGGGAGACTTCATTGAAACTTACCGGATAGTGAAAGGCCTGGGTAGAGTGGATGTGGAGAGGATGTTTCCACTAATGGGAGAGTCTGGGACCAGAGGGCACAGGCTCAGAATAAAAGGGCATTTGTTTAGAAAGATGAGGAGGAATTTCTTTCGTCAGGGGGTGGTGAATCTGTGGAATTCATTGCCTCAGACGGCTGTGGAGGCCAAGCCAATGAATATTTTTAAGGCGGAGATTGAAAAATTCTTGACTAGTGTGGGTGTCAGGGGTTATGGGGAGAAGGCAGAGGAATGGGATTGAGTGGGAAAGATAGAGCAGCCGTGATTGAATGGTGGAGTAGACCCGATTGGCCTAATTCTGCATCTAGAACTTATGAACTTATGATGTACAATCAAGCCACACACAAGTACAACTTGTAGGGCAAGGAGAGGCATACCAAAGTGCAAAATATAGTGTAGCAGCAGGGTATTGTTAGAGTTCCAGGGAAAAAGTCCAGTCAACAATGATGTAAGTTAGAAGATCAGGACTATAGCTTATGGGAAGACCATTACATTAGCATAATAACAGCGGGGAAGAGGCTCTTACAATAGACAATAGAGAATAGGTGCAGGAGGAGGCCATTCGGCCCTTCGAGCCAGCACCACCATTCAATGTGATCATGGCTGATCATTCTCAATCAGTATCCCATTCCTGCCTTCTCCCCATACCCCCTGACTCCGCTATCCTTAAGAGCTCTATCCAGCTCTCTTTTGAATGCATTCAGTGAAATGGCCCCCACTGCCTCCTGAGGCAGAGAATTCCACAGATTCACAACTCTCTGACTGAAAAAGTTTTTCCTCATCTCCGTTCTAAATGGCCCACCCCAATACCCTGGTTCTGGACTCCCCCAACATTGGGAACATGTTTTCTGCCTCTAACGTGTCCAACCCCTTAATAATCTTATATGTTTCATATCATCATATCATATCATATCATATATATACAGCGCGGAAACAGGCCTTTTCGGCCCACCAAGTCCGCGCCGCCCAGCGATCCCCGCACATTAACACTATCCTACACACACTAGGGACAATTTTTTTTAAAAAAAATTATTTTATTTTTTACATTTACCCAGTCAAATTAACCTACATACCCGTACGTCTTTGGAGTGTGGGAGGAAACCGAAGATCTCGGAGAAAACCCACGCAGGTCACGGGGAGAACGTACAAACTCCTTACAGTGCAGCACCCGTAGTCAGGATCGAACCTGAGTCTCCGGCGCTGCATTCGCTGTAAAGCAGCAACTCTACCGCTGCGCTACCGTGCCGCCCCTCTCATCCGTCTAAATTCCAGTGTATACAAGCCTAGTCGCTCCAGGCTTTCAACATATGACAGTCCCGCCATTCCTGGAATTAACCTAGTAAACCTACGCTGCATGCTTCCTGAATCTGGTGGTACCTGCTTTCGAACTTTTGTATCTCTTGTCTAATGAGGGAGGGAGGAAGAGGGAATGACCAGGGTGAAAAGGGTCTTTGATGAAGGCTGCTTTCCCGTGGCAGCGTGAAGTGTAGATGGAGTCAATGGTGGGGAGTCTGGTCTGGGTGATGGACTGGACTACGTCCACAACTCTCTACAATTCATTGCGCTTTTGGGGAGACCCCAAGATTCTAATCAATTTGGCACCCAAGACTTTGATGAAGAGGGAACTAGCTGATTGATGCTAAATGTTAGGAAGATTGAAGGCAGGATCTTTAGTCCCTGCCACAAACTCTTGCCACTGACAGCACCCTTTTTCCACAGCACTGCCTTGAACTAAATCTAACTGTTGGCATCCTTGGCGTGACAAGATGAGCACTGGGGATTTCCCTGTCCAGAACACTAACATGGTTCAGTTCACCTCTTTCTGAATCCCACAGTCAGATCTTGGCAATCTCCAGATTATCCATCCCAATGCACAACCAGCTGATGAAATGTGAATCCAACCAAAACTCTTTGCACATCGCATTTTAAATCCCATTAAAATCCAGATCTTCCGTCACCCTTGGAAAAACATATATATCTCCGGCACGGTGGCGCAGTGGTAGAGTTTGCTGCCTCAAAGCGCCAGAGACTCGGGTTCAATTTGACTACGGGTGCTCTCTGTACAGAGTTTGTATGTTCTCCCCGTGACCTGTGTGGGTTTTCTCAGGGATCTCGGGTTTCCACCCACACTCCAAAGACGTACAGGTTTGTACGTTAATTGGCTTGGTATAATGGTAAATTGTTCCCAGTGTGTCTAGGATGGCGTAAGTGTGTGTGGATCACTGGTCGGCATGGACTCAGTGGGCCTGTTTCCGTGCTGCATCTCTAAACTAAACTAATAATTGTCAGGGAAGGCAGGCATGTGGATGATGCGCGGGTGGACAAGAGTTGGTCTTGGCGTCGTGTTCAGCACAGACATTGTGGGCCGAAGGGCCTGTTCCTGTGCTGCCCTGTTGTATGTTCTGTGCTCCATATCAGTAGGAGTCGGGCTGAAAGGCCTATTTCCATGCGGTATGACTCTATAAACGGCAGCAGCCAAACACATATCTGAGCAGTGAACGATAGTCATCTCCACATTGTGACAATTCATCTCCTTGTGCACGGACGGTGCCAGGGACCTGCAAGAAGGTAGTACAGCTTTGGCACCTTGGAGACATTTACAATAACACTGTACTTCGGTTTTCCATACGTAGTATAATAATATTCTCACACTGTGTAGAGACAATGGAACTGCTTGCAAAGCACGGCATTGGCACTAATGAGAAATGCCAGAGATGATTGTCTCCATCAGCCTTTGACTATTGCTTCAATATTGTGTTCATCTTTTAATATCTCTGGATATTTAACATGAGTGAAAGGAAGGAATTGTGGTAGGGATCATTTTACCATTGCTAATCACTAATGACGAGGACACAGAATATAGAACAGTGCAGAACAGGCCCTTCGGCCCATAATGCCCATGCTGAGCATGACGCCAACATAAACTAATCTTCTCTTCCTGCACTTAATCCACACCCCTTCCAAATTCCTGGTTAATTGTAACTTTCCTTTCGATCCCCCGATAATGGCTTGTTGTTGTGTCAAAAAAAGGCAGCTTTTTCTTGAAGAAAATTAGTTATCGCAGATCTACTTTTCTCCGTTTGAGAGATACAGGCCCACTGAGTCCACGCCGACCATCGAGCACCTATTCACACTAGTTTTACGTTCCATCACTTTCTCATCCACTCCTACGCACTAGGGGGCAATTTGCAGAGGGCCAATTAACCTACAATCCCGCATGTCTTTGGGACGTGAGAGTAAACCGGAGCACCTGGAGGAAACCCACGCGATCACAGGGAGAATGTGCAAACTCCACACGGACAGCACCCGAGGCCAGGATTGAACCCAGGTCTCTGGCGCTGTGAGGAACAAGAAGCACACAGCCGTACATGGTCTGAATGCGACCCTTTGGCACCATGTTCTTGAAAGCCCAAGGTTATCCCTTTAAGAGCCTCTGGATAGACTGCATGTAGACCTGGATCGCCTCCTCTGTTGACCTTGTCCATTTTGCTACATTTCCATCTCTGTTTCCATATCCTACAAACCCACATGTCTTTGGGACGTAGGAGGAAACCGGAGCACCTGGAAGAAACCCAGGTGATCACAGGGAGAATGTGCAAATCTGCACACAGACAGCACCCAGGGTCTGGATTGAACCCAGGTCTCTGATGCTGTGAAACAGTGGCGCAACCAGCTGTGCCACTGTTCCGCCCGCAGATATTGATGTTTCTTTGTGTTTATTGTATCTGGCGGAATGCAGACTTCCATGGACAATCCATTTTGCATGACAGGTTAATTCCCAGGATGGCGGGACTGACGTATGAAGAAAGAATGGGTCGACTGGGCTTGTATTCACTGGAATTTAGAAGGATGAGAGATGATCTTATAGAAACATATAACATTCTTAGAGGATTGGACAGGGTAGATGCAGGAAAAATGTCCCCGATGTTGGGGGAGTCCAGAGCCAGGGGTCATCGTTTAAGAATAAGGGGTAGGCCATTTACAATACAATACAATACAATATACAATATACCTTTATTGTCATTGTACAGGGGTACAACGAGATTGGGAACGCGCCTCCCATACGATGCAATAAATTAAAGAGCTAATCAGTATTAATTTAAACAACCCAATGAAACAAATTAGAACAGTTTTAAAACAGAATAAAGTGCAAGTAGGTCTGTGCCGGTTCACTGTGCGATGTGACCATCCGGCTCAGCAGGACCGGTTCATGGCAGCTATGGCCCTGGGGATGAAGCTGAGGAAAAGGACTGAGATGAGGAAAAACTTTTTCACACAGAGAGTTGTGACTCTGTGGAATTCTCTGCCACAGATAACAGAGGAGGCCAATTCACTGGATGTTTTCAAAAGAGAGTTAGATTTAGCTCTTAGGGCTAAGGGAATCAAGGGATATGGGAAAAATAGCCGGAACAGGGTACTGATTTTGGATGATCGTATTGAATGGCGGAGTAAGGCCGAATGGCATTCTCCTGCACCTATTTTCTATGTTGCTATGTTTCTATGACAATGCTTTTCACCAACAGCTATTTTAGCTGTTAAATACAAAAGCTTTTTTTTAACTTATTTGCCTCCCAGCATGTTTGTTTCTATGCGTAAAACAAGATCTTGAGAGAGTAATAAATAAGTATTTGCTGTCTGACTGTCTTGCATTAATATATGCTCCCAAGGTTTGCCATTGATCTGGGCCATTATCTTTCATTTAATCTAGTTTGATCTGTTGCAGTGAGACTGATCTTTTAAATGATGATGAACTTTAAATATATTGTGGCTGCATCAGTTTACAGACAACAACTGCACATTATTTAATACGTCTTGATCTTTCTCCACGAATGGAATGCCCAAATTATGCATCAGTACTGGGTCTCCATTTTGTATTGAGAGCAAGGCTCTCTGATCTACAGTATGTAGAAACAAAGAACTGCGGATGCTGCTTTATACCAAAGATAGACACAAAGTGCTGGAGTAACTCAGCGGGTCAGGCATCATTTCTGGAGGACATGGATATGGTTTTGGGTCACGTCTGACCCTTCTAGTATATTCTTGTCCTCTTGACCAATGTACCACCTGCTGGTCGAGACCCGAAACGTCGCCCATTCCTTCTCTCCTGAGATGCTGCCTGACCCGCTGAGTTACTCCAGTTAGTCTGACATCAGTGGTGGGGAAGATGCTGGAGTCAATTATAAAAGACAAAACTGCGGAGCATTTGGATAGCAGTAACAGGATCGTTCCGAGTCAGCATGGATTTACGAAGGGGAAATCATGCTTGACTAATCTTCTGGAATTTTTTGAGGATGTAACTAGGAAAATTGACAGGGGAGAGCCGGTGGATGTAGTGTACCTTGACTTTCAGAATGCTTTCGACAAGGTCCCACATAGGAGATTAGTGGGCAAAATTAGAGCACATGGTATTGGGGGTAGGGTACTGACATGGATAGAAAATTGGTTGACAGACAGAAAGCAAAGAATGGGGATAATTGGGGTCCCTTTCAGAATGGCAGGCAGTGACTAGTGGGGTACCGCAAGGCTCGGTGCTGGGACCGCAGTTATTAACAATATACATTAATGACTTGGATGAAGGGAAATTTGCAAATTTGCAGATGATGCAAAGCTATGTGGCAGTGTGAACTGTGAGGAAGATGCTTTGATTTTGCAGGGTGACTTGGACAGGTTATGTGAGTGGGTGGATGCATGGCAGATGGAGTTTAATGTGGATGTGTGAGGTTATCCACTTTGGTGGTAAGAATAGGAAGGCAGATTATTATCTGAATGGTGTCAAGTTAGGAAAAGGGAACATACAACGTGATCTGGGTGTCCTAGTGCATCAGTCACTGAAAGGAAGCATGCAGGTACAGCAGGCAGTGAAGAAAGCCAATGGAATGTTGGCCATAATAAGAGGAGTTGAGTATAGGAGCAAAGAGGTCCTTCTGCAGTTGTACAGGGCCCTAGTGAGACCGCACCTGGAGTACTGTGTGCAGTTTTGGTCTCCAAATTTGAGGAAGAATATTCTTGCTATTGAGGGCGTGCAGCATAGGTTTACTAGGTTAATTCCCGGAATGGCGGGACTGTCATATGTTGAAAGACTGGAGCGACTAGGCTTGTATACACTGGAATTTAGAAGGATGAGAGGGGATCTTATCGAAACATATAAGATTATTAAGGGGTTGGACACATTAGAGGCAGGAAACATGTTCCCAATGTTGGGGGAGTCCAGAACCAGGGGCCACAGTTTAAGAATAAGGGGTAGGCCATTTAGAACGGAGATGAGGAAAAACTTTTTCAGTCAGAGAGTTGTAAATCTGTGGAATTCTCTGCCTCAGAAGGCAGTGGAGGACAATTCTCTGAATGCATTCAAGAGAGAGCTAGATAGAGCTCTTAAGGGTAGCGGAGTCAGGGGGTATGGGGAGAAGGCCGGAACGGGGTACTGATTGAGAATGATCAGCCATGATCACATTGAATGGTGGTGCTGGCTCGAAGGGCCGAATGGCCTACTCCTGCACCTATTGTCTGTTGTCCAGCATTTTGTGTCTACGTTTGATTCAAACCAGCATCTGCAGTTATTTTCCTACACACCTGCATGCTAATTTACTGTGTATCAAAGCACAAGAATATCTATAGACCTCTGCACCCCACTCATTTAAGGGCGCCCTCTATTTAAATAATAATGTATTTTAATTCCACTCACGGAAGTGCGTGACCTAATTATTTTTATTCTTATTACATTATCTTTATTGTTACTACATTAGATTCCATTTGCAGAGGTCTCACCCACTCACTCAACCCCTCTGTATCCCATGCCAGAGGCCAAATGTGCTCATCACAGTGTGCCCTCCTGCCTATTGTTATGTTATCTGTAAACAAGAATACCATAGACTGTAACCCCCCGCCCTGTGCTATTGCTGCCAATATTCAACAGCTGAGGAACTGCCACAAATCCCTGGAGCATTCCGCCAATTTCATCTTTCCAAGCATGAGGCCTAGTTTAGTTGGTTGTCACGTGTACCGAGGTGCAGTGACAATGATTTAGTTTGTTGTCACGTGTACCGAGGTGCAGTGACAATGATTTAGTTTGTTGTGTGCTATCCAGTCAGCGAAAAAACTACGCTGTTCCAATCAAGTCGTTCACAGTGTACAGATATGGGATAAAGGGTGTAAGGGTAAAAGATATGTACTCCTTGAAGGCACCCAAGTCAGGTGATTCTCTGTGTGCTGGTCCCAGAAGTGGATCTGCAATCACTCATTACAATTGCTCCACTCTTTTAAACTTCTGCTCCAACAGCAGCATTTCTTATTTATCTGTACACTATGGACGGCTCGATTGTAATCACGTATCGTCTATCAGCGGACTAGTTAGCACGCAACAAAAGAAGTTTTTTACTGTACCACGGTACACGTGACAATAAACTAAACAAAAACTAAAAGCATTTAGTGCAAGGTAAAATCCAATTAAAGATACTTTGAAGGTCTCCAATGAGGTAGATGGGAGGTCAGGACCATTATCTAGTAGGTGAGAGGACGGTTCAGTTGCCTGATAACAGCTGGGATGAAACTGTCCCTGAATCTGGAAACAACCTCATTTATTCTGAATCTTTATTCCATGTGATAACCAGTTTTTAATCCATGTTAACAAACTCTCCCTAAACCAAGAGCTCTTATCTTGTGAACATTTATGACGCACCTTATCAAGTGCCTTCTGAAAGTCTAAGTACACCACATGTACATTTTTCCCTCTATTGGCTTTACTTGTTACATCCTCAAACAGCTTCAGTAAATATGTCAAGCATGATTTCCCTTTCATTAAACCATTTTCACTCAGTCTGAATGCATCAATTTTTTCTAAATAACCAGAAACGTCCCCGTCATATATATATATATATTTATCTCTCTCTCTCTCTCTCTCTCTCTCTCTCTCTCTCTC